>NC_091956.1:55136073-55401073 GCF_031021105.1 Erythrolamprus reginae | reverse complement strand
TGAATTAAAAATAAAATATGGGCTATTTTTAGCATATTATTTTTATTTGTTATTTATTTGGTGGTTTATGGCTGAGTGCCTATGGATTGGGAATGTTACGGAAATGGTAAAAAAAAGAAATTCTAAATGTCTGAATGTTAAATTGCATCTAAGCAAAGATTTGTCTACAGAATATTGATTTTATAATTTAAAACTGTGTTTGTATAAATTTACAATTTGGTTTTGCCTCACTTGTGTATGAACCTTAACTCAATGCAGGCAGATTATGCATACAAACAAACGGTTTGTATATACTTTACAGATCAGTGGCAAAATGACATTTTGTCTTTCTGTAATCCAGTTGGCAGAGCGTTTCTGCTATTGAGGAAACAAAATGGTTGTAAATACTGGTACTTTTCTGGGAAGAATGCTTGTTAAACATTGGCTTTATCAGATTCTCCTCTCTCTTATTTGAAGTCCCCCTCGTTTCATGCTGTTGGCCAGCAGTATTAAAAAGCAAACAGTTCATTTCACATTTGTATTCTCCTAGCATGAATTACATTGCAGATTAAAAATGGGAGAGCCCCCTCCTCTTATTTGATACTGCCAGATTTAATTATTCTTGTGTACTGTAGATGGTCCTCACTGGGTTAGCTGAAGTGGGAGACATAAATTCCGGCATTGATTTTCACTGACCTTGTTTATATTTTCCTTGTTTTGTTTTCTTCTACCCTGGGAAGGCTAATCTTCCCCAGCTTTAGGTATATTTTGTGCAAATGTGAAATGAAAAACAAACTTGCTACCATTCAGAATCATTTGCAGCCAGCAGTCACTGGATCTGTGAGCCATGCAGAAATAAGTTAATCTTTTTTTTTCTCCAGTGATTCCTCCCCTCTTGTATATTTAGTGGTTTCAAATGTTAGTGAGTCTTTCAGCACTATCCGCCAAGATACTACTGCATTTCTGCCAGGGCAGCTCAAGACATTTTGCTGCCTAATGAAAAGGATAAATATTAGGCCTATGTAAATCGTGTAAAATCTGGTTTGAATCATCAGTTTTGAAATTCCATTTGCTCTGACTCAATAACTCAGACTAATTCTGCCAATCAAATCATAAATCAGATTTACTCAATTCAGATTTCCAAATCATTTTTATAAACTGTTTCTGTACGTAGACAAAAGCATTCAAATAATCCAAACCTAATTTAAATCGATTTTCTGATTCAAAGTTAATTCATTGTGGAAGTTAAATTGTTGTAGAATCAAATCTCCAAACAATTTTTTTTTTACCACTATGATAATTACCACTGACGTAGTATCATTCTTCTCACTAGGCAGCATATTGCTACAATTGCTCTAAGCAATCTTGTGATACCCACAGCTCTTTTCTAGTATCTAGAGTCCTCAGAGAGGGGTGGGATAAAAGTCCAATTCATAAATAAATTAATAAAATAAATTTTCAGTACCTGTCTATGACATTTGCCTGATGATAGAGCTAGCCCTTACCTCTGTCATAGATGAACAGACACACACACAATGCCTGACACTTTGGAAGAATTCTAATAAATTTCAAATATTGCCTAAGTCAGCTGAGTTAGGCATTTAACTAAATTTTATCCATCCTCCCAGGCTCCTATTTGCTTCATGATACCAAAAATACCAGGAATATGGAGTCCTTCATTCTCCCTGATATTATTACTTGATTGTGAATGTGTCATTAATTAACTGGGTAACAAAATCAGTGCTAGTGAGTATAGGATTCACTTTCACTATAGCTCCTTGCTCTGCCAGCATTAGTGGAGCTGTGGTTTTTCTCCTTGGTAGTCCTTGAATAGGGTATTGTTTATAGCTTTGTTGGTCTTTATCCTGGGTTATCTGGACATTGGCTGCTGTAGATCTGTTTTGGTTTTTCTGTTTACTTTTTAGATTTTTTTAATATCTTTTTTGAATGGTATAATTTATCTTTTATTAATTTGTTTATTAATAGCTGCTTTGTAGGAATGACACTCTTCCAGGAATTTCCTAGTGTTTGTGGATTTTACTTTGTCTAAAATACATATAGTTATGAGTTATATCCAACTTCTGATGGATTTACCTCACTAGTTATTTTTATTTCCATTTATAATATGCAGGTAACTACAAATTATTCAAAGCAGTCATATTTTTATTGTAAATGGTAACATATACTAAACTGAAGGGGAAAACATTTATAGTGTTTTTAAATATTAATGGTGTGATGCTTTTAAACTTCCTTGATTTTTAGTTTTATATTGAAATATTTCCATTTGTTATGCAATTTCAATTCCATTGTGATCCAGGTCAGGTCATGCCAAGGATCTGTGCTAATATCATGATTATGCATTGAGTTCACTGGAACTCATAATGTATACGTATATTTTTGAACCTTTGAATTTACATGCAGCTAAATGCAAAGGCAAAAAACTACAGTATAACAGCTGCTGAGCAAGACACAAACTTTTAATTTCACTTCAATATGTCCTGACCAATTAATTATCTTTGAGGTTTTCTTGCATCGCGGTCATCAGCCAACAGACTAAAAGTAAAAGTCCGCTAATATCTGCCAGATTTTAAAAGTAATTTGCTAACAGTATGATCAATGAAGGAGGAAACTTATAAGACCTCACCAAGTCAGCCAAGATGACTTGGGACTTTTTCTTTATTAACTGACAAGTGTGACAAATAATTCCACCTTTCTCGCTTACCCGCTTTAGAATTGACTGGCTTTGATCTTGAATTTCATGTAACCTACATTTCTTTGATCTGACATGCACATTAAATGAGATGATTAAAAAGAGTCAGAATGTCTCAGTTGGGTTGTCTCTTTTGGTTATAGAAAAATCGAAGGTGTCTGTAGGATTAGCAGCAAGGCTGGAACTTTTAAAATATTGTAACTTTGTTTTAAAGATTGAAGGTATGGATTATTTTTTAAAATATATACAGCAATGAATCCTTTTTTTTTTTAAAAAAAAGTAGGTTTTATTAGAAGGATTTCATTCTATTGACCATCTAAAGTACAGAAACATGATTACTCTTCTCCTATTTCTATGCTCTCCGTTGGATTTTATTGAGTTTATTCTTAGCCCAAAAAACTTATCTAATAAATATTATTTAAATATTTATTTAAATATTACTTTTAAGATGTCATGTCTCTCCTATAATGCAGCACATACACACATGCGCGCGCAAACACACACACACAAAGAGAGAGAGAGAGAGAGAGAGAGAGAGGGAGAGAGAGAGTTAGAGAGTTTCGATCCACATGTTAAGATTCACATTTTCCTGTGGACACAAAATGGACAGAAATGAGTGGATGCAAACCTTACTGGAAAAGTAGGTAGGTTGGTTTTTGCCATGTAAATATTTAAATTGTAGGCTATTGTAGGCTATTCTGCCTTTTGGCACATTCTATGGTAATTTGTATTGGGATAATCAGCTTTGCTAGTACTTTGCATATGTATATAGTTCTGAACTGATACAGTGTTCCACAGCCCAATGCTTTCTTAATCTGTTGGGATACAAGTTCTAATTTGCCCAGCCAGCATGACTGTTGGCTAGGAATTTGGAAATTGCCTTTATCTGGTTTCAGAAGCTAAGCAGGCTGGTTACTGTAATTTTTAGAAGCTGCACCTCTATGGAATATCAATATTGTGGACTAGACTGGGAAGTTGAGAAAAATAAATCCTGCAGAGGCAATAGTAAAAACCTGCTAGAGTGAGTTGAGGAAAACATATAATTCTTTCCCAATGTAAATTACTTTATGTGGCTATGATTATTTTTAAATTGGATTTGAATAGCCATCCATCTCACTATAGCAACTCTAGGGTACTAGGTATAATTAAAACCACAATTAAAATAATATCATAAAGGTATTAGAAAACTATAAAGTAGTTGGGATAAAAAGTCAACTGACAATAACTCAAAATCCACAACCACATGGGTTCCTACTAACTCCCCAATTCTCAAACAAGAGAACACAGCATGGACAGAAATGTGACATTCAAGCAATAAATAAATCCAATCTAGATATAGAAAAGTTTACTATTAACACTTTTTATTAGACATTGAATATGAAAGGATGCTTTGAACATTAGCAATATTAAAACAATGTTATTCATTTTTCTAGGAATGGAGTCAAGGATTCTGCTCAAGGACAACAGATTGTGAAACCACATTTGCCAAAGTTAGAAAGTTTTCTCCTGAAAACCAAAGTTTTTGTTTCTTATAAATCTACAATCTGACTGTGGAATTGGCATCATTTGATTTTATTTAAATATATATTTAGTTAATATTTTAAAAATCCAACTAATTATTCTTTATTTCTTTGTGATTTTCTGAAATGATCCTGTAATGAAACAATTTTGGGGGATTGTATGGTCCATCAAAAAATGACTGGAATATAAACAATTGAAAGTGGGTGTTGATTTTTGAAATTAAATGTGAAAAAGTTATTTTAAATTAAAAGGCGCATTGGTACTCACCTGATACGCCCATTATCATAGAGTGGAGTTAACCTCCAAAGATGGGTTGATGTTGTTCTCTAGCCAATCAGGACTGAGTCTGAAACCAGTATATATATTGGCCTCCATCTTGGGTTCCCCCTCTTTTGATGAAGGACAAGATCAGACTCTGCATGCAGCTTCCAACACATATTAACTTTATACAAACAAAGGAACAATAGCCACCAGCACATGGAGCAAACAAAATGGCCACCAGCAGCCACCTGGGACACTCAAAATGGCCACTGGCCCATGGAGCAACCAAAATGGCTGCTGCCAGCCACCCAGGGCACTCAAAATGGCCACAACCGATCACCAGGAACTCTTAAAATGGCCATCCCTGGCCCTGTAGGGCCTTCAAAATGGCCACCACCTGCTGAGGAGGGCAGGCCTATGGCCCACAAATCTCCTGGGAATGTGCTCCAGCTGATGGATGTTCCATCAGAACTACCACAATCAGCTTGTTGCTTTTGGAAGAGACGGCCCAGCTGATGAACACTTGCTGAAACCACGGCTGTAGATCAGGTGGTGAGAACATTTGAGTGGCAATGGTAACAGCTGACCAGGTGCCCAGGCAAGGAGCTCAGATTGGGGACTCAGATGTTTGGCAGTTAGCTCAGCCTCCGTTAATAGTGCCAGAAGGCTCTAACATTATTTTGCTGTTGCGATTCACACAGGAGCCTGCCCAATTTAAGAGATTATCACAATTGCCTCAGAATGAATGCTCTAGCCAGACCACAAATAATTTTCCTCATGAAGCCTATGCCAAGCCAGGCTTCATCCCCTCCCCCACCTCTGACAGCCGATACACTGGCGAGCAAGTAACAAATGAAGGGCCTTTGGCTGGAGGTGCGAGCAATAGCTGGGCTGACGCCCAAGACTGCCTTTAACCCAACAAGAGGTCAGATGTTTGTTGTGAGCTCGAATGGGGAAGGGCACTCATGATAAGATTGACAGGTGATGGACAGATGAAACTCTTTGACTGAAATTCCTTTGGAAGCAAAGGCACTCGTCCTGGACTAGGACTGAATTGAAAGAAGGGGCACCTAAGATAGAGGGCAATATTTATACTGGTTTCAGATTCTTGATTGGCTAGAGAACAACGTCATCCCATCCTTGGAGACTAGCTCCACCTACTATGTAGAAAGGTGCCATTCCAATTTTCACCACATGAACGAAATAATTCTAAAATGACTTTGCCATAACAAACTGTAGAGAAAGTAGATTTGTAGGAATAAGCTGCAGATTTAAAATGTCAATTTTGACAATTTTACTAAAAAGTAAGCTAGCTTTATTTATTTATTTATTTATTTATTCATTCATTCATTCATTCATTCATTTATTCATTCATTCATTTTTCATTCATTTATTTATTTATTGGATTTGTATGCCGCCCCTCTCCGAAGACTCGGGGTGGCTAACAGCAGTAACAAGACAGCATACAATAATAATCCAATACTAAAAACAATTAAAAACCCATTATTATAAAAACCAAACATACATACAGACATACCATGCATAAAATTGTAAGGGCCTAGGGGGGAAAGAGTATCTCAAGTATTGTTGAGGAACATTAAGAAATTTTAAACATAAAATATACTTCTAATTTTTGCATAGTTTTTCTTTATATGCGTAAGTAGCAGCAAATATGCCTGAAGTTTGAAAATGAAATCTGAAGTAGACATGAGCTTCCTTGGCTTTGAAAATGGGAAATCCCAAGAAAGGCCTGAAGGTATATTTTACAGTGAGAGAATGATCAAAGATTATTTTATAGATTTAGGAGATCCAGCTGACTTGTTGACAAAAGATAAGAATATGTCTAAAATAGTTAACCTTTTCAGTCTCCTAGTTAAACTGACAATCCCGAGAAACTCCTTTGACTTCTTTAATGTTTTTCTTGAAATTTTGAAAGAATCAAGTTGGGTCTAGACTTTGTGGCTCACTAACTCGTCAATCTGCTATAAAGTAGGGTCGAAAAATGTGTCTGCTATATACAAGAGAGGGGGAGAGGAAGCCCAAACTGTAATGCTTTCATGACTGCAAGTAAAAATCAATGCTTGCCTTAAACTTAAGTGACAACTTATAACAAGTTGTTTATTATATTAATTGACCAACAATTTTGCTGACAGTTGTCAATGAATGAATTTACTGTAATTAGTAATATAATTTTTTGATGTCTAGTTTCCTGGTAAGATTGCACTACATGTTATGAAAACATATCAAGTATAATATTTGTTAAAACATCAGTAGAAGCTATAACATTGAATGATTTATTTGCAACACCGAAATGAGTGTTCTAAGTTTGATGGCTGAAAGAAAAAACGAGTGAGCAGAATGCATGAATTCAATAAACAAGTTAACATTAGCATTTCACTTTGGGAAAAAAAGGAATAAATTGAGGTTAGTAAAAACTAGTTACATTTTTATGGTTTTAAAATAATTAAAAATTCTGCCCTTTTAGTAGAAAAAAAAATCAGTTATTATTATTTGTTTTCAGTTCTATTACGACTAGTGGCCTTCATCACTAATCATGGTGATGCCAACATGACATCATGCTCAGATATTTAAATTATCTTGCAAGTTATAGGCTTGCATTGGAATCTTGCTTTTACATTATGTGTCCAAAATATTTAATTTTGAGTTTCTTTATTAGTGCTTCAAATGTTTTTGTCAGGTTTTGTTTCATCTTGTACTGAATAATTGATAAAGAAGAACATTTCTTTACATCAAAACTGTTTCAGAAACCACCAGCAGACTATTACAACCACATGGCATCACCATAGAACACAAACCAACTAAAGCCCTCCAAAACAGAATAAATAAATCAAAAGATCCGCCGGTCTCAGAAGAAAATAACAGGAATCATTACATTCAGTGTAAAGACTACAACAGCTATTAGCTAGGAGAAGACTAGCAGAAGACTAGCAGAAAATATCCATGTAAACAAACTAGTAGTCACAACATATAATAAAAACTCTTTAATTTCACAACATATGCAGACTCTTAACCATAGTTTCAACAGCGAAGCACTATCCTAGAACAAGCCAAGTCCAAAAACACTGGAGAATTCCTGGAAGCCTGCTTGTCAGAAGGTCACAAATGGTGATCACATAACCCTGGAATATTGCAACCATCATAATACATGCCAGTTGCCATGCATCCCAATTTTGGCTACATGACCATTGTTCTGGGCACGGCTACATTTCCCACAAATTCTCCAAAAGACCCACTGTTAAAACAAGCAATATCTTTTATTTTTCTTCACAGCAGTTTTAGATAGATGGAAATATAGTCAGGTAAAATGCAAACAGCACAGCTGGGGAATTCTCTCTCAGCTCGAATCTAATAGCTCTTTGGGCAGAGTTAACATTGTATTCTGAATAACTTGGAGATAGCAGCACTATGAATCACTTCTTTAGGCAAAAGCTTATATGAATTTTTACTGTTTTCTTTCAAGAACGCCACTAAAATCTACACCATTCTTTTTCACTGCAGTTGTCAGACCGTGCCCACATTTCCGGCTAAATACTGGAAATGACATCTTCAACTCATAGTGCTACTAAATGTGGATTAATACCTCTTACCTTGAATCTCCTATTATTTTTCTTCTATATCATGGATCTAGCCATTCGCTGCCTTATACCTCTCAATCACTATCTGACAGGGACCAACTTTCCATTGTAACGTCAACTCACTGTCAGCTTCACTTCCATCTGATAACCTCCTTATCCAAGGATAAACTAAGGAACCTGGTTCATCGTCCTCAGAATCAGACATGTCTTGAGGCTGACAAGGATCAATCACAACAACCATAGGGATGCTGAAATAGTCGTAAGTATGAAAAATGGTCATAAGTCACTTTATTCTGTAACTACTAATCAGGTGGGGGTTGCTGCTCCTGCCGTTACTGGTGCGCTGCACCCGCAGCTTTGGGTGTCTGGCATGCGTGCGCATGCATCCCAGTGAAATTTTGCTTCTGAGCATGTGCAGGAAGCAAAATCTTGTGAGAGGACACGTGTGTGAGAGAGAGATTTTGGTGATTCTTTTGCTTCCGCGCATGTGGGACACAAAAAAATAGCTGAAATCTTACTCATGTGTTGTGCCCCTTGCAACATTTTGCTTTCTGATACTGCTTCAAATGGTCACTAAGTCAATGGCTGACAGTCAAGGACTGCAGTTTCCAATTTCTATTCTTTCTAGCCCTGCATTTTTCATGACAAATTCTGCATGTTTTGTTACTAAATAAGGTGATTGTATATAAATTTACCCCATTTCTTTTCCAGTTCTAAAGCACTTGGTTGCTTCATATTTTATTCAAATTATTACTGACATACAAATTCTGTAACAGGCAAATGTGGTAGCAACTAGTATATACATATACATATACATTCATACATACATACATACACACACAAAAACACACAAAAACACATATATACTAAATGTTAAGTCCTTAGCGGAATGAAGGACTGCACTCGTGGGGTGAGTAACGGCTCTTTATTAATAACAAGTAACGGTTACAGAACTCAGCAAAAGACAACATGGCCGTGCCTGGCAGCTATATATATGCCGGGCTGCCAGGCTGAGCCAACCAATCCCCTTGTAGTATTTTCCCGCCCAAGGAATATGGGGCGGGTACAAGGCCTAACTGTCCTCTGGACATAACACTCCTTCCCACCTGGTTGTTGCACACAAAATCCTCTAAATAAGTGGGACGCTTGTGTGGCCTTGATGAACGGCGGGGTTCGGCCCCTGAGGGGGGCAATGATGATTCTGTTTCTCTAGACAATGGTTGTGGTTGATCTTCTGTGTGTATTTCCTGGTGTACTGTTTGCGGTATTGGTCTTTTATATTGGTTGTCCAGGGAGCAAGTGATTTCTGTGCCTAACTGTCCTCTGGACATAACACTAAACACATTGTTTTCTTAAGTGAAAGCAAGAAACAATCATTTACAATTTGGAAGAATATTTTTTGTATCTGTCCCTATGACTCCTTCATAAACATGCAATGGAAATTGAAGGGCCTGACTGGGAACAATTAATCTTAATGGTTTGAAGATATTTTCCTTTAGACTAATGTCTGTTAGGTGGTCCACTGGCAGCTTGAAATGAATATGTTTCCAGTTGACATCTATGGGAGAAACGGAGTAATAATACGGGAATGCTGATATTTGCAATTTTTTCCCAAGCAGACCCATTGTTGTAAGTTTAAAAACCATATTTTGTATAGCTTCATAAGCCTTCCACAGAAGTCAGTGGAAACTGCTGATTTCTGAGGTAAGTGCAATATAATCCGGTGACATTGTAGTCTTATTCTTAAAGCAGGTGATTCATAAAGGTATTTAAAGTGTCTCCTGTGCTACATGATCATTTTATTTATGCATAGACACAGGAGGTAGTAAATAAATGTATGGTTTATTGTTTGATTTTTGAACTAAAAACCTATTTAGGCATTCAAATACACATCTCCATGCAAGCCTACCTACCGTAATTCAAATCCATCTGGTAAGGCTACATCTGAATTTCATAAAAGCTGAAATGAGGATCTATGTTTTATGATGCAGCTTTAAAATACTACAGTTTCATACATTTTACAACTGCTAATAAAGTTTGTCCAGTCCAAGCTTAACACACTTCTTATTCTTATTGGCACTTTTTCACTTGCCATGATCTCATACACTTCACACGGCAGCCATCTCTTGTTTTAGAGATGACATTATCTTTTGAGACCCAATCTCAAATAGAGCAAAACTGTTTTTTGATGCTTCCTTGTGCATCGTATTTATGATTTAAGATCTTACCATAGTTCAATATTTTCTTTCTTTCCTCCTGTTCTGCCGGCGTGTCTCAACTGCCTGTAATTACAGAGTAATTAGTCCAGGAAGACACACACAACATGATAAAAGGAAAACCCAAAAGTTTTTATAAACAGAAAAACAGAAACAGCTCCCTTTTTAAATGTCAAAGGGATTTTCTGGTACACACAAGGCACAGGTTAAATGCAGTCCAATTGATCACCCAATAACTGGGAAATTGAGTCCAATTCTAAAGTCCAGAGAGTCCACACACACACACAATCCTGAACAGCAAAAACCACAATCTTGACGAAACAATGAATCAGATAAACTGCCATGAGGCTAAAACACCAGGCTGCACTTTTATCTGTAGCACTAATTACAGCAGCCCCACCCAACCACAGGTGGCCTCATTTTCTCCTGTAATAATCTTTCAGTTGTTGTCTCCTATGCATAACTCTACACATGCGTGGATGTGTCATTAATTCTTGTTCAGAATCCAGGGATGATACAGATGACTGATCTCCTCCTGGGCTGTCTGCCAAACTCCCCTCTTCCCTGTCATTCAAGCTCCCTTGGTCAGAGGAGACTTCGTTGGCAGATTCTACTGGGAGCAAAACAGGCCTGCGGCATGTGGATGTCTCCCCCACATCCACCTCCACATTCCTTGGGGCAGGAGCTGGGCCAGAGCTAACCACAACACCTTCCTTCCTTCCTTCCTTCCTTCCTTCTTTCCTTCCTTCCTTCCTTCCTTCTTTCCTTCTTTCCTTCCTTCCTTCCTTCTCTTCTCTCTCCCTCCCCCCTCTGTCTTTCTTCTTTCTTTCTTTCTTTCTTCTTTTTTTTTCTTTCTTTCCTGATCCCTCCTTCCCTTCCCCTCTTCTGTCCTACCCTCCCCTTCCTTCCTTCCTTCCTTCCTTCCTTCCCTTCCCTTCCTTCTTTCTCTTCTCTCTCCCTCCCCCCCTCTTCTTTCTTTCTTTCTTTCTTTCCTGATCCCTCCTTCCCTTCCCCTCTTCTGTCCTGCCCTCCCCTTCCTTTGCTTGTTGCTTATTTGAAATCAAACAAAAGATAGGTTTTTACTTAAGTAAACTACCTGACTAATTATTTTTGCACATATTTAACTTCTTTTATTGTTGCACATATTTAATAAATTATTTTATTCTACGTGAACTTTACAGCTGAGAAAAAGTAACTTTCTTCACATGAGTACTTCACCATCCATTTTAACTTTAGATGGTTCATTTGGAGAAAGTCTGTGACCCTGTGAACAGAGTATATAATTCTCACCACACACCTATTTTTCTTTACCCCACATCATAACACCCTAAAATGCTACTCCTGCTTTGAATGGCTGTTTTCCTTATATTTAATGACTTACATGCTGTGAATTGAATTATCATGTTTTATGTCTTTTGCTATCTGCTTTATTTCACTTGGAAGAAGGGTTATAAATTCTACTCTAAATAAATCAGAACTCAGTGAGAAAAATGTCACCATGAAGCTTGATCAGAGTGAAGAAAGGTAGTAATTATTGCTGTCATTTCCAACTATGTGGGGGACAAAGTCAGTACTAGAGTCCTAAAATGTTTACTGTTCTCTCCCAAAGCACGTTTTCTGACTAACAGGTGTCATTTAAAGGTACAGGATTTTGTGAGTTGCAGATCAGCCCACCTGGTACATCAAGTGGCTAAACTATTATGAAATAGTATGATAACTGAAAACAGTAGGGTTGCACATTGTTTCCTTTGGTTCTTCAGTAATCTTTTTCTTAGATTCCCTGCCATTCTATTTTATGTGATGCACTTATATAAATGCTATATTTATTTATTTGTTTGTTTGTTTGTTTGTTTGTTTATTTGTCAAAAATGTATAGGATAGTATTTTGTATAAACATAATGTAACATAAGTAAAAATGATGATAAAAGAGGACAATGGGGCAGTAGGACAGGGATGCTAGGCACAATGGGATACATATATCTGTCCCTTGACCATCAAAAAAAAGGGGGGAAGAAAGAAAGAAAGAAGGAAGGAAGGAAAGAATTCATAATTACCTAGTTGTCAAATTATTATACAAAATAATCAAAGATTAAACTAATAATGCTCTTTAAATTATTACCAAGCCTTTATTGCCCCTCAACTAAGTTCAGTAATTACACCAGCTGTCCTGTGAATGCTGTAGTTCCATATTTCTGGATGCAAAAATGGGTAATTGAGAAAACTTTAAGAATTATCTATGACTTTGGCTCTGAAAAGTTACAAGAGAAAGGCAAAACATGGATTTTATTGAAGGCATTTCTCCACTAGTGATTCACATCATCATCCACCTATCAATGTGGTGAGATAAAGCCTGTCCTCATTAATTACATATAGCAATAAGAATAATACACTAAATTGCTGTGTGGAAATCCCACAGTATTCTTGCTTCCTAATACCAGAAACATGTTCACAATATTCAGTTACAAGAATAGCAAAACAATATGATCATCTACGTCTGAGTACAAGGATCAATTATTCCCTATCTCCATTTTCTTTTTTGTTTTTTTCAGAGAGAAGACATAGTTTACAATGTGTCAGAGAAACTTGAGACAATTTACATCACTTTTTTGCCTGAATGTTAATTTTGCACTCATAAAATCAGGAATGCGCTAGCAAACAGTTCTTTCAAAATTCCTGTTTGAATTGACAGTTTACACCTTTCTGAGTCACAGCCAAATTGGAAGACAATTGTCTTCTGACTTTCAGAGTTTTTCTATGAACTCCACAAAACAAAAATCAATGTAGCAAAATTTAAACAAGTCATAAAAATCATTTCATGAATGGATTCCAGAAACTGATTTGAAACAGGAGGAGATAAATGGGCACAAGTTGACAGACCTTTTTTGCTTCCCAAATCAGAATGGCCCTGGAAAATACAGGCCTGAGCTAAAGGTAATTAGGGAATCCCACACTAGCTAACATGGCCAATAAAGATGGGATAATATCATTCCCTAAACTGGCTGTTGCTTACTTAACAGGCAAAACACCACAACATGGGAACAACTAAATATGGCTTTAAAGTGCCTCAAATATGGGTCAAGGAGAATGGAAAAACCATCAAGAGGACTCATCCAGATAAAAAAGTTTGTTAATGAAGGTTTGTGTTTAGGTTCACAATTGGAAAAAGGCTCTGCATTTCTTAGGAACAGAAATTCAAAGATCATAGTATACAAACTTAAGCATGCAAATATACTGTGTCGGATTTTCTCAAATGTCTTTCAAACCATCCCACAAAACATTATTTTAGTCAATATGAAAATATAGAACAATTTTGTGCTTCTCACAGGCAAGCATGTATTGTGCCATGCATCAGTGATTATTCATTTTCAGAGGATTTCAAACTTGGCAACTTTAAGACTTGTGGATTTCAAGTTCCAGAATTCTATGCTATGCTGGCTGGAGAATTCTGGGAGTTGAAGTCCACAAGTCTTAAAGTTGCCAAGTTTGATGACCTCTGATTTAGATTTTTATTCTGACCACAGATATTTAAGATCTTCTGCAAAATTCTTTTGTCTTCTCCCTGACCTGATCTCCTTGATTCACTCACAAAGTGCCTGTTTTGTAATATGTAAGAGGTTGAGATTAAATCTGGATTTATTTCAATCTGGAAATAATCACTACATGAAATATGAACTGCCAGAACGATCACTTTGGTAATGAATACTTAAGTTACTGTTTAGATTAAATAGTCTTATTCTCAATGGTTAAGACATTTTCAGTGAAAGTTGATATATCACAATGTGGTGCTAAATGTAGCTTAACTTCGTAGTTTTTAAAATTATGTTTCATAGAACTTTGGCAGCTTCAGGGCTTCTATTGCAAGACTAGATTTATTTTTTTACATTTTTGGTCCAATTTTCTGTGAATTATTTTAATCATTAGGAATACAAGATTATTTCACTTTGTTTCATCTATATATAATCTTTAGAAATCCTCTCTTCCTCCCTCCCACCTCCCTTTCTTTTGCCCTCCCCTCTCTTCCCTCCCCTCCTTGTCATTCATTGTAAAACCTCAAGAGTACAATATGAGATCAAAAACACATTCACCCAATAAATTATTTTATTGGAAAAATGCAATAATAGGACACCATGAATTTTAATGGGACAATTACATGCCAATCAATACTGTTATATCTAATGATTCTTTTCTTGGCAGTGTATCAGCATTGTCTGATATTTAATAGGAGATTCAGTGATGCAAAACACATTTTCCAAAACTGGCATGAAGCGGAAGCACATTTAATAATGTAGCTCACATCTTGGAAATGAAAAAAATGTATATTGCTCCAAAGTTTCAGTGTAGCATGAGAATATCAGAATTTTGCATTGCTACCTAAAAACCTAAACCTGACTGACAAATTTCAGTAGGATTCTGTACCAATGTCTCATTGGAGTCTTCTTCACATTCCTAGAATGCCCACATATCATACATATTGTGAATGAATACATGAATAAACGAATCAATTTTTTTCTTTAATAGTCTTCAAAAGTAAATATTGTAAAGTACCGATACTTTATCTTTGATGTCTTTATTTCCAGGACTGGGTGGCGGTAGTAATAGTAACTTAAACTTAAACAGTAACTTAAACAAAATTAGAAGCTTAAGATTCAGGATTTTTTTTCTTTTTTCTTTTGCAATGATAAAGTTGTGCCAAAATCAACTTTTTGACATTATGTTTATTTTTTTAACTTTTTAAACTTTAGATCCATATTCATTTTTAAAAAGCTTTCTCTTTAGATTTTCTAATTTTAAGCTTTGTAGAATGCAAGATGTTGGTAATGTTGAGAAATTGATTAAGATAAATATTCTATCTACATTAAGGAATAGTGATTAAAATTAGCAACTAGAATTTAATAATTCATATCCCAAAAAAAGAATGGAATTCAGCATTCCTACTAAGTTGTTGAAATCATCACTACCTAGCATTATATTGCAACACAGAAAATAATAATAATAATAACAACAACAACAACAACAACAACGGCATATTAGTAGACAGGTGATATCTACCCAGAAAATCTGGTGGCAGAGGACTTTTACAAGTAAAACAAGCAGTGGAAGAAGAAAAACATGCGTTGGCAGAATACCTCAAAGAAAGTGAAGAACCTGCATTAATTGAAGTAAACAACTGGAAGCTTCGGAAAGCACAGCAGACAAAGAATCAGTATAGGAAAACTATAATGGAAACCAGAGCTGAGAACTGGCGCAATAAAGCTTTGCATGGGCAGTTCCTCGACAAGATTGAAGTAAAAGTTGATAAGGAAAAGACCTGGTTATGGCTCGCTAATGGAATACTGAATAAGGTAACAGAAGGTCTGATTCTTGCAGACCAGGAGCAAGCAATCAGAACAAATGCAATTAAAGCCAGGATCAAAAAATCAGCTGATGACTCAAAATGCAGACTTTGCAAGGAAGCTGATGAAACAATTGATCACATTCTCAGCAGCTGCAAGAAAACCACACAGACAGACTGCAAACAGAGGCACAACTATGTGGCACAGATGCTTCATTGGAACCAGTACCAAAACTACCATCTACCATTGGTAAAGAACTGATGGGATCATAAATCTGAGAAGGTAGTTGAAAATAAACATGCCAAAATACTTTGGGACTTTTGAATTCAAACTGACAGGGTTTTGAAACACAATACACTGGACCTCATGATTGTGGAAAAGAAAAAAGTGTGGATCATTGATGTCACCATACCAGGTGACAGCCAAATTGATGAACAACAACAAGGAAAACTTGTCGATATCAGGATCTTAAAATTGAACTACAACAACTCTGCCATAAACCAGTACATGTGGTCCCGGTGGTAATCAGCACACTGGGTGCTGTGCCAAAAGACCTCACCCGGCATTTGAAAACAATAAACCTTGACAAAATCACAATCTATCACTTGCAAAAGGCCATTGTCCTTGGGTAGGACTTGAACTGTTAAGTTTTTACTAGCCCCAGGCTGTGAATCAAATTAAAGGATAAATCTTTAATAGTAATAATAACATAATAATAATAATCCCCCAGTGCAGCATTACCATGACATGGTTGTGGGGGTTTTGTGCTCTGATGAGAACTATGCCAGTGGTTCAACCACACTGGACATGTCTCATCAGATGGGTAAGACAAATATGTCTCTCCCATAAAATATATAGTATGATTTAAATTTCAGAAAATCATATCAGCTCAGATGTCACTCAGGTTAACAAGGTCCATGCTAGAGTGGGAATTACTGTTATCTATTGAAAAATGGGCTACAGGACTGAGGACTATTGGTTGACCAACCAGGGCCGTCAGCTGCAGCACTACTGTCACAAATATATAATGTTTTAAAACAAAGAAATAATAATCTGTTTAGAATATAATATAATATAATAGAATAGAATAGAATAGAATAGAATAGAATTCTTTATTAGCCAAGTGTGATTGGATACACAAGGAATTTATTTTTGGTGCATATGCTCTCAGGGTACATTAAAAATATATACATTTGTGAAAAATCACAAGGTACAACACTTAATGATTGTCATAGTGTACAAATAAGCAATCAGGAAACAATCAATATTAATATTGAATGGGAATGGGGGAGGAGTGGTTGCATGAAAGGGAAAAATACTAGCCACAACAAATTATTTCCAGACATTCAAGATAATCTTTTGTTCAGCACCAGCCGTACGTACATGGGAGGATCATGGACATTGAGAGAACTGGAGTGGCCCATGTGATGAACTTATGGGTGTGGGGACAAGGGATGAACCTTAACCTGGGTGGAGAACTGTAGGAAAGGTTAGGATTGGGTTGTCTACAGTTCATGGCCAACACGACTCTGTTAATAAATGGTACTTGTAAGAAGGCCAAGGTTGGACTCTGATTTATCTCTAGGATGTTAATTGGAATGCTGACATCAGACAGGATCAGACAGTAAGTGCTGCCTATGCAAAGGAGCTGAAGAAACAGTGGATCATCTGGTAAGCTGCTGCAAGAATATTGCACAGATGGACTACAATCAGTGGCATGACAAAGTAGCAGCAAGGGTGAATTGGAAGATCTGCAAGAAATATCATTTGCCTGCTCATAAGAATTGCTGGGACTATAAAATAGAGAAAATCATAGAAAATGAAGAAGTTAAATTGCTCTAGGGTTTTAGAATCCAGGCACCCACCACATAATACCCCAGACTTAACAATAGTCAATAAGAAAGACAAAAAGAAAAGTCTGTATAAGTCTGGCAGTGCCTAGGAACAGCAGAATAGAAGAGAAAGAACTGGAGAAGATAACAAAATACAAAGACCTATAGTGATCCCCCGGGTATCGCGATCCCGATCATTGCGAACGGCTATATCGCGATTTTTCAACCCGGAAGTCAAAACACCATCTGCGCATGCGCGCCCTTTTTTCTATGGCCACGCATGCGTAGATGGCGCCGGGAAGATCAGCTGCTGGGCGGCTTCCCTGGGTCTTCCCCCTCTTGCTGGCGGGAGGGCGAGAAGCCCCCCTCAGCACCCACTCGCCCGCCGTTCGCCACTCGCCTGCCCTTCGCCTGGCCACCCGCCCTTCGCTCGCTACTCGCTCGGCCACCCGTGTTCGGGAGGGTGCTGGCAAGCCCCCCATGCCGGCGGTGACGTTTTAAAACAGCCGCGCGGCTTCCCAACTGAGTCCCGAAGCCAAACGTCTTCCGCGTTTGGCTTCGGGACTCAGTTGGGAAGCCGCGCGGCTGTTTTAAAATGTCGCCGCCGGCATGGGGGGCTTGCCAGCACCCCCCCAGACCCCCAACCTGGGTTTGGGGGGCTGCTAGGAAGCCCCCCATGCCGGCGGCGACATTTTAAAACAGCCGCGCGGCTTCCCAACTGAGTCCCGAAGCCAAACGTCTTCCGCGTTTGGCTTCGGGACTCAGTTGGGAAGCCGCGCGGCTGTTTTAAAACGTCGCCGCCGGCATGGGGGGCTTGCCAGCACCCCCCGGACCGCCAACCCGGGTTTGGGGGGCTGCTAGGAAGCCCCCCATGCCGGCGGCGATGTTTTAAAACAGCTGCGCGGCTTCCCAACTGAGTCCCGAAGCCAAACGTCAAAGGCGAACTTCCGGAAGTTCGCTTCAGGACTCAGCTGGGAAGCGGCGTGAGCGAACGGCGTGGGTGGGCGAAGGGCGGGCACGCGGGCAGGCAGGCGGTGGACAAGCGGCGGGCGGACAAGACAAGCGGCGGGCGCAGCAGCAGCGAGGAGTTTGCGTGGGCGGTGGGGAAACCCCAATCTTCGGCTCCTCCCTGCTGCAGCGGAAGTAAAAACACCATCTGCGCATGCGCAGATGGTGTTTTTACTTCCGCACCGCTACTTTGCAAAAAACCGATCATTGCGAGGGGTCCTGGAACGGAACCCTCGCAATAATCGGGGGACCACTGTAAATAGAAATAGAACAACTGGAGCAAATTTAAAACATTTTTTTAAAATAAAGCATGGTATGCAATATAAGCCTTGCTTACTGGAATGCACATTCTTTCTTTGAACCGTATGATACTGTATATTTCACTGGCAAAACTATCCTTTCAAAGCTATTCAGTCACATAGCAGAAACAAGTTTCAATATTCCAAAATTTGACAGGGAGGATCATGCAGGAAACAGTTCTTTCCATGTATGCAAGATTATTCTCTTTACTAAGCCTCAAGTGCAGCACAACCAAAGCTCATCATGAAATGACAAATTCAATATTTAAGAACAGAACTTAATTTCACATATACTGTATCTTGAATTGTTACATTTCTTTAAATTTTCCATGCTGTGTTCTAATTGCAGGAGAGGTGGAGTAACGACACGGACACAAGAGCTGGATTTAACTGGGTCATTTTTATTAAATTAAATTAGCATAATTTATTCAAATAAATTTGCATAAATTTGCATAAATTTGCATAACAAACTATGATCCAAACAATGAACCTGCAGGGTCAAACAATTGCTCCCGGGGCGGAAAAGTTACGTCACATAAACTTCCTGGGCAACTTATGGGCGTAGCTCGATGCTAGTCCAGGTGAGGGACCCCTCCCTCACCTGAGACCCTGCCATGCCTTGCATGAGGGGGGTCACGCCGGCTAACCTCTAACAGGGGACTTAAAGGTGCGGGACCCGAAGACAGGTTCCCCCCAACTGCTCAGGTCGCTTCCACCACAAGCTTGGAGAGAACCTGTCAATCATCCCCAAAGATGCCCAAGGGAGAACACCAGTTGCTAGACCACCACCCAGTTTTCCGCCCCTAACCTGCCTACCCAAATGACCAAAGGTAAGCCAATCAGCCTAATAAGTGCAAGCACCCCCTAACCGCACATCCATCATCCCAGTGTGGAATGGGCGAAAAAACGGCCCTGCGAACAGGCAGAACCGCAAAAAATTCCCATTCAGCCCCCCTAGGGGCGACCCACCTTAGCACACTGTAAAATAGGGAGGGCGGGCGGGTGTCTGCTCGGGGCGATGGTCCGGGCGAACAGGCTGAGCCCCGGGCCTGCTCGCCCTTAAATAGGGCGAACAGGCCCCACCCGGACCAATCAGCAGCCGGGCCTCTACAGGCCCAAATCTCGGGCGAAGTCTCACCTTGCGAGACTTCGCCCGAGAACCAAGATGGCGGCCGCCATGGGGTCCGGTGTCTTCCCGGCCCCTCCTGCAAACGCCGCGCTATTTTTAAAAACATGTTTTTACATGTTCATATATTGCTTACTTTGATACTTAACTATCTGAACTGATTCAGTTTTATTTACAAAACTTGAACATTTTAATTCAGCTTCCATAATTTATGATAATTTTATCTATTATTTATTTTTTTATAAAAACCTTATATAAAGTCTTAAATAAAACTCTGGGTGACTTTCATTTCCTATAGGTTTAAGTAGCTGTGATTCAAAGTATCAAGAGAACAATAAATATATTTTTGCCAAAATCAATTGAGCTCTATAGTTTTATATCACTAAGTCCTATTGAATTTAACAGGTGTTGGGTAACTGAAACAATACAACAATCCTTTTAGGAAGAGTCAGACATTTGACTTTGTTTCTCATTTAGTATTCTTTGTAACAGTGAAGCAGAAAAATGTATTTCAAAACATTTTGATTCATGGAAACAGAGAAATTCCTCAATGTATTTTGCAGTGCACATATGCTAATGGAGAAGTGTGATTTAAAAGCTCAGAAGAGTTTTCAGCTAAGTTTATATTAATTACAATATTTGGAATTATCGTAATGGCAGTTTACTCCTCAATGATATCAGTTTATCCTAATTTGGCTTTTAAAGACATGATCACAACAGAGTTCAAGCAATTCCTTCCCCTTTTTTTGTATCCAGGCAGGAAGTGTTGACTCTTCTACTATTGTATGCCATCTGATTTTTTTTCCTGTGTCACAGTTATTTATTGAACTATCAAAAAACAAAACAAAAACAAAAAAACAGTACTACTGATGTGGTCCAGTATGACAATGGGAGACTGATGGGGCTATACTTCTTCTTCTTTCAAGAAATGGTACTTGGTCACTGACAGTGTAGTTAGGCGAATGTGACTATGAATCAAACTAAGTGCACTCTAGCTTGGATTGATAGTCATAGGGTGAAGATCAGATTCTATTGGCTTAAAGTGGAATCATTTCTTTTTCTTCAACTGACCTGAAAGAAACATAACTTCTAATTGAATGATGTCACCATGATTTAGACAAAAGATTGAAGCCAAGAAAATGCTGGGATTTTTTATGTGCATGGATTCAATATGAATGAATACAACATCTAATAAGATTACTTGTGGAATGAGACTGTGAGTTTTGCTGTGCATTCCAGTGGCATCATAGTGGTTCTGTATCAATGCCAGCTGTCCAAACCTAATTTGTAGACTCCTTGGGGATGGTAAGACCACATCAGGTAAAATGAATCAAGTCAGTGACCTGCATGCAAACTATCTTTCCATCAATGAAACAGATATCAAGTTCACCCACAATTAAAGGAAGAACAAGAATCTCATAGTTAAGTGATGAAATTGGACAAAACATTCTTTGGATTTTCAAGGTACTTTATTCATGAAAATGATCAAGAAGTGGACAGAACAATATTTGTGGCACTATATGCCTTGTGCCACTCTAATTTCTTGAGCTTTAGAAAATACCCAGAGTTCCTTTAAAAAATAGCACACTATCATGATGATTGATATTATCAGTCATGCATGAAATTGATAGTATGATATGTCTGATTATATTGTGAGCAGTGCAAAATTATTGGACAGCAGTCTTTAAAGCAATCAACCTAGGAGCAGGTGCCATGCTACAGGTGATTGACATTTTGCATGTTACTATGGTAAATTAATATGTGGCTTCTGAGTAGAAAATGGTTGAATATGGGGTCCAAAGATTTAAATCTTGGCACTGAAAAATTTAAACCAAGGAGGTCACAAGATCTATAAAGTTGCAAAGGGAAAGTTTTTAGAGAGCTGACCAGCTGCTTAGCTTATACCATCAACTTCTAATGCAGAATGGCATAATTCTGATTAACATATATATAATTTACAGTGTTTCATTACGTTTCTGGGTTTCAGGAGCTTCATTTTGAGTATTATAGATTCTCTAAAGCAGTACAAGCCACAATTTAATGCATTTCCATGAGACTAGAATCTGGAAATAACTACTAACGATGATGAAAACAAAACCTTTACTTGGTGAGTTACAAGGTTAATTGCTTAGAAAGGGGATGAGTTTTTACTGAAACACAATGTAATTCAATAGATAGCATTCTTACGAACCATTCATTATAATGCCACTGGCGATATTAATCAGAATCTCACTGAAGAATTACTGATGGTAATTCAGCAGAAGATTAGGCTTGAAAATGCTAAACTTTATAAAATGCATGCCACAAATCTTATAATTCAGTCTCTTTTTCTTTCAATGTCCAGGTCTGGCTCAACAGTGGCCTACTAAGGTTTATGTGCATTGAAAACTGCAAACTGTAATACTACGGACTGTCTAATACAGGAGTGTCAATCTCAAAACTTGAAGGCCAAATATGGCCTATGGGGCCTCCCTGGAAACAGCAAAGGACTGGCCTGGGTGCTTTTGCCAGTGAAAACGGGCTCCTGAGCTCTGTTTTTGGCTATCATGGCCTCCTGCAACCCTCTGCCAGTAGGAATGGAAAATGCATGCAATCCTCCCAAGTTCCGTTTTCACTGGCAGAGAGTTGTAGGAGGCTGTGGCAGCCAAAACCAGAACTCATTTCACTGGCAAAGCACTCGGGCCATCTCCAACATGAGTGATGTTGAACTGGCCATACACACCCCAGCCTCCAGAAGTCAAAAACAATCCCGATGCAGCCCTCAATGAAATCGAATTTGATATCCCTGGTCTAACACATCATACAGGAGGTTTCTGCTTTCTTAATTCTCAATCTGCATAAACCTTAATATCATCCTTTTTTATTCAATCATACTTTAATTGCTTGAATAACAATAGCAATTAGTAATTCAAGCAACAATAGCTTGAATAACAATAGCAACAACAGTGATAACAACAATATTCATTAATTTGCATGTGATAAAGGCAGTTACTAAGTATGGGTGGGGGCATTTTCATATCCAGTCCTTGATATTATGTTGCCTGAAATCAAATTATACTTTTAAGCCAAGATCAAAGTTGTTGTAAACTAAGTTATTCTGGTAAAAAAAATCCCATATATGTCCTTTTTGGAAATATAAATAAATTCAATAACTATTTGTCTTCTTTCCTAGTATCTCAAATCACAATTGATAGAGAAAGCTATTTTACTTTATATAACAATAAGGGCCACTCATGAAGGGAAGGATGTGATTCTTCAACCACATTAGAATGTGGTTCTATCTTCATTTTCATGCATGATCTTCCTTTTTCATATACTGCAGTGTTTTTCAACCAGTGTGCCGCGAGACATGGTCAGGTGTGCTGCGAAGCTCAGAGAGAAAGAAAGCAAGAGAGAGAGAAAGAAAGAGAGAGAAAGAAAGCAAGCAAGAGAGAGAGAAAGCAAGATAGAGAAAGAAAGCAAGAGAGAGAAAGAGCAAGAGAGAGAGAGAAAGAGAACAAGAGAGAGAAAGAAAGCAAGCGAGAGAGAAAGAACAAGAGAAAGAAAGAGAGAGAGAAAGAGAGACAAAGAAAGCAAGAGACGGAGGGAAGGAGAGAGAGAGAAAGACATAGAGGGAGGGAGGGAGAGATAGAGAGAGAGCAAAAAAGAGAGGAAGGAAGAGAAAGAAAGAGGGATGGAGAGAGAGAAAGAAAGAGGAAGGAAGGGAGAGAAAGAGGGAGGGAGAAAGAAACAGAGAGAAGGGGGGGAAGAGAGAGAGAGAGAATTTTTTTGTCCAAACTTTTTTTAGCAGCCTCCCCCCCCCCCCCCGCTCAATGTGCCCCAGGGTTTCGTAAATGTAAAAAATGTGCCGCAGCTCAAAAAAGGTTGAAAATCACTGATATACTGCTTTCTTATTCATAACCAGTGGTGGGCTACTAGCTGGAACGCTAAATTATGCTCGCTACCACAGCTCGTAAATGCTTGTGGGGCAGCGTGATTTTGCTTCTGCACATGCGGAGGTAGCAAAATCATGCATGGAGCCGCAAGTTCACCCATGTTTCAGCATGCTCGGAAGCAAAAAAAAAACCCTTGCCAAAACACGGATGCACCTGCGGCTTCGTGTGTGATTTTGCTACCTCCACAGGTGCAGAAGCAAAATCGCGCTGGCCCTGCAAGCACTTAAGAGCCACGGCGGCAAGCACAATTTAGTGTTCTGGCTAGTAGTCCACCGCTGTTCATAGTCCTCTTTGATCTTGCAAAGATGGTTCAGTGGTAGTTTTCTAAGTCTTCCAAATTCTGCAAAGGCAAATATCCATAAGATCCTAAGCACTTGCTAAGAAGATAATGAGGAACTCAAAGAGGAAACTGCAAGACAGATAAAGGGATCAACCATATGAAGCTACAAAAAAGTATTCTAAATTGGTGGTTAAAATATATGAGGTAGAAGCTGAAACTAAAATATTTTGCATAAAGCCAATATCAGAAATGCTGCTGTTGTGAAAAGGGACGGTGAGGGGAGAAGGAAGACAGCAATTGTTAAAGTAATACAGTGAGAGATTTGTCAAAGGAATTTGGGAATTAGATTAAACTATTAAAAATAGTTCAAAAATCCAATCGTAAGCAAAAGGAAGGATCATTCTTCCATTCATATCATTTGAAGAGCAGAAATATGTACTTCTAACTAACTACATAATTATTATATCTAAGATGCTTTGCATGCAGAATTGGAAGGTAAACAAACCAACACGAAAGTAGCTTAAAAATAGAAAAAGTTGGACATATTTCATTGCTGGAAATGCTATCTGTGCAAAACAAATCTAGTAGCTGTTTTGCTAAGTAATTAATAGGAGTCACCAGAAAATAAAAGAAGGGCAACTTCATCGGTTTGGAGGGACCGCTCGCTTCTTCTGACAGATGGCTGGAAAGCAAGAGATAAGAGATTTAGCCACACTGAAGACTTGCTGCTGCAGCACTTTTTTTGCCCATCTCTTCTATTTTGGTAAATCAAATGTAACGTAAATAGGAAAAGAGAAGTTTCTGGATTTCAACTCTTTAAAAAAGGAAGGGAGGTAAAACAGTTCTCAACTATAACAGACCCAATGTAGTTACAAAACTGTGGAGTACAAGTATTGCAGAATACTGTAGCTTCTGCAGAAGCTACAGAAGAGTAATAGACTGTTTTAACTTTTTAATGCTCTGTTACTACACTGGTTTGAATTCTGCATAGAGCACCATGTTATTCAGAGGTGAAGAAAAACCATGACATTAGTTTGGATAAATAAATTGCCACTCACCAAATCCGTTTTCCCATAGAAAATTAACTTTTTATATCACTGATGAAAATGTAGCTGTAACACTGCTGATCAAGAGAGATGAAACAGCTCCAGAAGGAAAGGCCATTTTATGATAGCACATAGAAAATGTTACATACCTATAAAGGTAAAGGTTTCTCCATCCAGCTGTGTCCAACTTTAGCCAAGGAAGCTAGTATTGTCCAAAGATACTCATGATCAAGTAGCTGGCATAACTATACATCCCAACACAGTGGTACCTATTTTTCTACTTGCATTTGTACGATTTTGAACTGTTAGATGGGCAGGAGCTGGGTAAAGTAATGCGAGTTTTCCCTTTTGCATTGCACTTGAGTCTTGAACTGGGGATGTTGACTTTCCAACCAACAAGCCCAACATCTTAACCATTGAGCCATCACACTCCTGAAACACCTATAGAAACTCTTATTCAAAAACATAGTGTTTGCCAATTTCAAAGCATATAAGAATATGCTATTGTCTTTGTAACACCACCTTCATGGCCTTTACTTCCTCATTATATTATTTGTATCAATTTATGGTCTTATGTTCAATCAATAATTATGTTGCACCAAATCATGTGTTTTATAATTAGCATAAGTCTAAGTGGATTGCAACTCCACAAACCTTTGAGTTTTGCTTTTTTGCTGCCTTCAAAATGGTAATAAACAGCTTAAATGTTATTATTTTAAAAATTATTATTAAAAAAAACTCTGTGGGAAGAATTTATCCAACAGAGATAATATGGTTAGAGTTCATGTCCTTATTTGTAATCTCTTTGTCCTCTAAGTGTATTTAGCTAGCTAGAGTTTGCTACAAAACAAAAAAATGCTATTCTGTTATGATTCTAATATTAATTTACAATGATTCCTAATAATCTTTATCAGTCTCCAATCCTCTGTCTACTAAACGTGATCAATTTGTTTTTCACCATGCATGCATTCCTTTCTTCTGCCCAAGGCTGATTTATGATTTATG
The DNA here is from genome assembly GCF_031021105.1 of Erythrolamprus reginae. Classification (NCBI taxonomy): domain Eukaryota; kingdom Metazoa; phylum Chordata; class Lepidosauria; order Squamata; family Dipsadidae; genus Erythrolamprus; species Erythrolamprus reginae. The sequence continues at coordinate 55,374,926 of NC_091956.1, read as the reverse complement.
AATTTATGATTCATAGATTTATGAAACAAAATAATGGGAGAGCATAGTATTTAGTCCATTATGGCTATACAGATTTACTACAAAGCAACATCTATGTAATTTTCATTAAATGATCCTAATGATCAAATAACATCCGAAGAAGATAATGTTGCTTATTACATCTTTCTGATTCCTTCCAACAATAAATCTGACAATGTTCTGTACATTAGTGAGTTATGTTACTTCTCGACAACACAATCTCAGCTGAACATCAGTAGTTTTTAATCATTTCCACTTACCAATAACCACTTGTTGGTTACAGTTTTTCTAGTGATTTTGGACATTTCAGTTAAGTTACAGTGTGTATGGGGATCTTTGCATTGCGACTGTTTGAATTTTAGGGATCATCTTTATTTTGGCTGTTCAGTATTAGTGCATGTTATTGAATTGTCTATATCAAAATTGTCTATATCTATATAAAAATGAAAAAAAATGTTTTCACTCCAGTTTCTATTAATTAAAACATCTTGGTCCAACAGCACTATATATTCTTACTGGAAATTCAGACATATGTACTTTCCAGTTAAAGTACAGGGACATGTGCGGTCAAAAAAGTAAAGATGGCAAATACAATAGTGTGACTGAAATTGAAGATATAGCAGACTCTAATTGCATCAATGAAGCCAGCATCTTAACTTCTTTTTACCATTCCCGGAGGACCCCGTCCCCTCTTTCCTGCCTCTACCCCTCTGCCTCTGTCTCCTCCCTCTATGTTGCTCACACCAACATAGACAGAATCTTGTCAAACAAAAATTTTACTACTCTCACTCTAAGAGAGAGATTCTAAGAAATGGCTACCCTAATTCTCTTCTTCTGTCTCCTATCCAGGTCTGTCTCTTGCCCCCTCCTTGGTACTCCCTTCTTCCTGAGAAATATCCACTTCACTGTGATCTATCATCCCTCCTCTCTCTTCCAGATTCATCACAATTTCCTAGTTTTTCGAAACTGCGTGGCGGATTTGCCGCAGGGCCAGGGAGACACGGCCCTCGGCGTAGCTGCCATTTTGGGGCCGGGATCTTGCGAGATTTCGTGAGATCCTGGCCATCTTTGGGCATCGGCCCTGGCCGATGACGTCATCGGGGGCAGAGCCTGCCAGCCCTATATAAGAGGCTGCATAGGCTTGGGGCCTCATTTTCGTCCTGACGACGAGGAGCAAGCGAACACCCGCCCGCCCTCCCTAACTTCCAGTGTGCCACTGTGGGTCGCCCTTAGGGGGCTGAATAGGAATTTTTGCGGGCTCGGTATTTTCTGAGACCGTTTTTTCACCTATTCCACACTGTGGTGATGGATGGATGGTTAGGGGGTGCTTCGTTCCCCGATTAGTCTGATTGGCTTACCTTTGGTCATTTGGGTTGGCAGGTTAGGGGCAGAAAATTGGGTGGTTTTTAGCAACTGTGTGTTCTCCATTGGACATCTTTGGGGATGATTGACAGGTTCTCTCCAAAGGCTCATGATGCCTTTATTCCGATCTGAGCAATTGGGGGGAACCTGCCTTTGGGTCCCACCCATTTCTCTCCCCTTGTAGGGGTTAGATGGTGAGACCTCCCACATGCAGGTGCATGGCTGGGATCCAGGTGAGGGCGGGGCCCTTCACCTGGATCAGCATGGAGCTACACCCATATGTTGCCCCGGAAGTTTTTCTGACGTCATTTTTCGCCCCGGAAGTAATTGTTTGATCCTGCGGGTCCTTGTTAGGTTTTTAGTTAAATTTATGCTAATTTAATGAATAAATTATGCAAATTTAATTAATAAAAATGACCCAGTTTAAATCCAGCTCTCTGTGTCCATGTTGTTACTCCGCCTCTGCTGCAAAGCTATAGATTCTAGAAAGCAGATGTTATCCTTTTCTCATTACCGCTTCAGCTTTGAGGCTTTTTGTTCTGAATTCTAATATTTTTTATTGCAGTTTATTTACTTTAAATTTTATTGTATTTTAGTATTTTATTGGCTGGGGACTAGAAATAAAATGGCTAGCATTCCTAGGATTTTCTGTAAGGATGTTGTTCAGCTCACTGTCTATATTACAGCATATTGTCTGTGGTGTGATATATAAAGTAGAGTACTATTTATAATAACATGTTACAGATGCTCAGTGTATACTGCAGATTTAGAATCTGTTACAAATCCACATAGGAATAAGAAACATATTTGTGACATTCTGTTATTTTAGCAGGCTATTTTACAGGTGCCACGTATAAACAGCTGTCTCATACAATTAAGCAGCAACAAAATATTTTTTTCTTTTCCAATTGCAAGGAATATTTATTTCCATAAATAAAATGTGAGTTTTGGAAGGGATATGTAATATTTTTTTTCAAAACTACATTTTAAAGAGTTTCGTTGAAACATCTGAATGGAATTAGAAGATAATTTGTTCTCATATACATAGCAAAACTGTGGTAAAGAAACCATACATATGTTGCGGGTCATATGCTACAATGGTTACAATATCATCTCACAGCACCACTCCAAAAAACCCCTTCATCCTACATTTAAGAGAATTCGTTATGCAAATGGTTAAATATGATCTGTAGATTAATATTCCCCTTCTTTCTGAGCTGTTTGCATATAGCACTATATTCAGAAAAGCACCTGATAAGTTAAATGACATAAGTTTAAAAAATCTGTTTCCAAGAAATAGCATAGAAAAGAACTTAAGTTAACAATAACTTCACACTTGACATTACATGATATGAAAATTCTCTTTAGATAGCTACATATTTTTGAAGTTACCTAACTATAAAATAATGTTTTTTTAGTGTCACTATTTTTATGAGTTCTAATATTTACCACTATAATATTTTTATAGTTAACTACATTAAGAGGGTTTTATATCATAAAAAGGGTGTGTTAAATAAATAATAAAGAGATAAATGGTTCTTCCTGGGAAATTAAATGACTTAGATTTCTTGTGAAGATTTTACTTTGTATTTGAAGATAATTGCCATTACCAATTTCAAAGAATATTCTTTCAGGTTTCTTTCAGAATATAATAAAGAAGACACATAGCTACACAAAAGGCTTAGGGAAAACACAGAAGGTGGTGGTGGGGAGCAGAGCACATATATTGGAAAGGACAAGTTACTAATTGTAAAGACAGTATCCAGAGAACTAAAGAGAAGAAAAAGATAAGATTGGTGAACAATGAAAAGGAAGTCCTTCATATAGAGCATGTTCAAGATAAAATAAAGATGAAAGGAACAATATATTGCCTCCAAGATTGAATCTGAGCCAGTCACCCAAAACACAGATTTACTCTTCTAGACTTTTGGACTCATGTTGACGCCCATCTTCAGGGAACTTCTCTCTTCTGGAATATGTGCTTTGCGCTATTCTGTGAGTTGTATTTATGGGTTGCCTTTCTCTTGGTTAATTGGTATGTTGATAGCTGGAGATTGGCTGTTATTTCCTTGTATTGCCCAGCCCTCAATTCCTAAGCACTTGATAAGCTGGTGGTAAATCAACATTTTGATTGACAAGAGGCTTGTTTCCCAAGCTTCAATCATTTCCTTAGCTATCTTTGTACGTGTATGGCCAATGATCTTAGTAGCTTTAAAATTGAATGTGTGTCCTTGTTCATTGCAATGTGAAGCTACCAAAGAATTCGGGTCTCCTGATCTGACCACTCACTTGTGTTCTTGCAATCTGGTGGTTAGCTTCCTCTTGATTTATCCTACATCAGGTGTTGGGAATCCTCAGCTCCAGATGCATGTGGCTCTTTGACCCCTCTCCTGCAGCTCCCTGGCAACCTAATCATGCAACCTGTTCTTTGTTGAGATGCTGGCCCAACTCAACAGTGACTGACACCAACCTTGCTGACATGAGGAATGGCAGGGTGAGAATGGGATCCAGGAGGAGAGTACAACGGAAAGGATGACAAGCCTACAGCAGAGGAGTGAGCATGAACTGCAGTGGTGGCTTACTGAGGATGACTCTCCTCCTCCTCTTCCTTCTCACACAACCCCCTGGCCAGCTATTGTGGGACTGCCCTACATGGCAGTGGACCAGAATACCTCCGGAACCGCCTTCTACTGCATGAATCCCAGTGGCCGATAAGGTCCCACAGAGTTGGTCTTCTCCGAGTCCCGTCGACCAAACAATGTCGTTTGACGGGCCCCAGGGGAAGAGCCTTCTCTGTGGCGGCCCCAGCCCTCTGGAATCAACTCCCCCTGGAGATTAGAATGGCCCCCACCCTTCTTGTCTTTTGCAAATTACTCAAGACCCACCTATATCGCCAGGCATGGGGGAACTGAGACACCTCCCCAAGGCTTTTATATTTTATGTTTTGGTATGTATGTGTTGCATAGTTTTTAATTGTTGGGGTTTTATATATCTTTCTATTTTAATATTAGATTTGTTGCAATGTTATATTGTCTTTGATTATTGTTGTGAGCCACCCCAAGTTTTCGGAAAGAGGCGGCATACAAATCTAAATAAATAAATAAATAAATAATAAATTATTATTATTATTATTCATTAGGAGGGCATTCATAAGTGGGGATACCATGTTCAACCAAGCAGCCAGGCTTAGCCAAAGTGCAGCAAATAGACACAGAGCAGGTGTATTGAGTCAGTAAAATTCAATTTTTTTCCCTACCAGCTCTGTGGCCATGGCTTGGTGGTCTTGTGACTGGATGAGTGGGCATGGCCATTTGCCCTAATGATCTACAAAAAGAAGATATACCAATTATTATGTAAAAAACAATAAAGTGGGTACACAAATAGATTAGAGTAATATGACTCTTATTGCTCTTATGTAAGTATTTGTGTACCTCTTTTATTTTGTGTATAATAACTGATATATCTTCCTTTTGAATTTCACCTCTGATCTATCTACTTGCTTTCCCCAACATGGTGCTTTCCTGTTTGTTATTAAACTATATGTCCCAGATTCCTTGTAACCTTGATGTTAACAGGAATTTCTCTGTACCTAATAAAGTAGACAAGAGCTGATATTATATACTTGAGAGTGTCCCCAGTGGAACTGTGGCCTGGGAATAATGTACTCTGCAGTCTTATTATCTGTTTCTAGCCATCTGAGCACTGAAGTTAGGTTCAGTCAGATTTATGGTCAAGTTGGCTGGAAGAGGTAAGAGGCAATTGGGCAAGCAGGCAATTGGATGGGACCAACCAGAGGAAATTTTTACTGGCTTTGTAAACCTATTCAAATTGTCCCTAAAGTCTCTTCCAAACCAGGCTGAGGTGGTCGAATTTCACCCCTGGGACAAATGTTGTTTGGATCTTCAAAAAAGAAACAAAATTGGAATGAGAGGAAAGCAAAGGAACTTTCTAGAGTAGATTATGTTTTAATCATGTGGATAATGATGCACTAATTAATAGAAGGCAGCACTTATTTGTCAAGATTAATTTTTTGAAAATCAGAAAACTTCCTTAGTAGATTATAGGAATGCTGGAGGCAAAACATACCTTGACCATAATAAAATCTTTGATAAAATACCCATGACAATTTCATTAACAAACTAATTAATATAGGCAAGCTGGTTTTGTTGAAGAATTTAATTGAAAAAAAACAACTGAAACAGCCAGAGAAAATTGCAGTTGTTGCATAAAACCTTTCCTTAGCATTAAAAATCAGGTGAAAAAAAAGCAACCTCCTACCAGGAACACAGAACATTATGACAAAGTATTACAAACAGCATTTTTACATGTAGGTCATGGTTTATATTCAGAAACCTAGTATGACAGAATGGATTTCATTACATTTCTCTGGGAAAACCACATGATTTAGAGAAAACAAAACATTCTTGAACATGAACAAATTATCTATTCCAAAAGATTTTCTTTGTGCATTCTTTGATTTATGGAAAGGGTTATGTATATTTATTTACTATTTTTGACTGTCTGGGAATAAACAATGAAGATAGCTGTTTGCTTACTTGTACAGAAGTTTTGTTTCTTACAGACAAACTAGTAATGGTTAAAATGACATACGGTTTTCAAGTAACAATTCACAAAGCTTTTATGACAAAATAATTTTTCTTCAGATCAGGGGTGTCTGTAACTCAAGGCCTGGGGAACGGATCCAGCCTGTGGGGTGCTTAAACCTGGCCTGTGGGGCCCCTCTGGAAACAAAAAAAGACTGGTTGTGACGCTTCTGCCAGTAAAAATGGAGTTCGGGAGGGGTGCCGATGGCTCTCGTGAGTTCCATTTTCACTGGCAGGGGATTGCAGGAGGCCACCACAGCCAAAAACTGACCTTGGGAGGCTGTTTTCGCTAGCAGAGAGCTCAGACCACCACAGGTTCCCCCGAAATGAGTGATGTAATCTGGCCATGCTCACCCTGGCCACACCGCAGGCCTCCAAAGGTCAAACACAACCCTGACGCAGCCCTCAATTAAATTGAGTTTGATACCTTGATCTAGAGTCACATTTGGTTTAAAAACAGCACTCAGAAAAGTATCCATTAATGTTACCTTTCACATTGAAATAAGAAAGCAGGTAGACTGTTGAAGGGGTCAGTCTGGGTGTCATTCTCTTCATCCTTTTATTAATGATTTGCATATCATTAATGAAATTTGCAGATGGTAGAAAAGTTAGTGGCATAGTTAGTATCCTAAAAGGCAGGCATGGGGAAAAAAAATCAATTTTGAAGTGGGCTGAAAAGAACATCATGACATTTAAATCAGACAAGGCAGATTTTGTTCTTTAGGAAAAAAGAAACAAATTAACAGGTGTGCCATAGATGTTTTTAAATCTATGGATTCTTGGATTGAACTCAAAGCAATGGAAACTGCAGTTTAATGTTTCCAAATGTAAAATAATGCACTTGGGGAAAAGGAATCCTCAATCTGAGTATTGCATTGGCAGTTCTGTGTTAGCAAAAACTTCAGAAGAGAAGAATTTAGGGGTAGTGATTTCTGACAGTCTCAAAATGGGTGAGCAGTGTGGTCGGGCGGTAGGAAAAGCAAGTAGGATGCTTGGCTGCATAGCTAGAGGTATAACAAGCAGGAAGAGGGAGATTGTGATCCCCTTATATAGAGCGCTGGTGAGACCACATTTGGAGTACTGTGTTCAGTTCTGGAGACCTCACCTACAAAAAGATATTGACAAAATTGAATGGGTCCAAAGATGGGCTACAAGAATGGTGGAAGGTCTTAAGTATAAAACGTATCAGGAAAGACTTAATGAACTCAATCTGTATAGTCTGGAGGACAGAAGGAAAAGGGGGGACATGATCGAAACATTTAAATATGTTAAAGGGTTAAATAGGGTTCAGGAGGGAAGTGTTTTTAACAGGAAAGTGAACACAAGAACAAGGGGACACAATCTGAAGTTAGTTGGGGGAAAGATCAAAGGCAACATGAGAAAATATTATTTTACTGAAAGAGTAGTAGATCCTTGGAACAAACTTCCAGCAGACGTGGTTGGTAAATCCACAGTAACTGAATTTAAACATGCCTGGGATAAACATATATTCATCCTAATATAAAATACAGAAAATAGTATAAGGGCAGACTAAATGGACCATGAGATCTTTTTCTGCCGTCAGTCTTCTATGTTTCTATGTTTCTATGTACTCATTTTTTTTATTTTATTTTTTTATTTTTTATTTTATTTTATTTTTTTATTTTTATTTTTTATTTTATTCTTTGTCCAATATACAATACATATGGAAGAGAGTAGGCATTAAGTAATATATATAAAGATAGAAGGAAAAAGAGAATATATATGATATATGTATGTATATATATGTAGATAGATAGATATATGTAGATAGATAGATAGATAGATAGATAGATAGATAGATAGATAGATAGATAGATAGATAGATAGATAGATAGATAAGGGAAGGGAAGACAATTGGACAGGGGACGATAGGCACATCAGTGCACTTATATATGCCCCTTACTGGCCTCTTAGGAACCTGGAGAGGTCAATTGTGGAGAGTTTAAGGGAGAAATGTTGGGGGTTGGGAGTTGACACTATTGAGTCCGGTAATGAGTTCCACGCTTCGACAACTCGATTGTTGAAGTCGTATTTTTTACAGTCAAGTTTGGAGCGGTTAATATTAAGTTTGAATCTGTTGAGTGCTCTTGTGTTGTTGCGGTTGAAGCTGAAGTAGTCGTTGACCGGAAGGACGTTGCAGCATATGATCTTGTGGGCAATACTTAAATCATGTTTTAAGCGCCGCAGTTCTAGGCTTTCTAGACCCAGGATAGTTAGTCTGTTTTCGTAGGGTATTCTGTTTCGAGTGGAGGAGTGAAGGGCTCTTCTGGTGAAATATCTTTGGACGTTTTCGAGAGTGTTGATGTCTGAGATGTGGTGTGGGTTCCAGACAGATGAGCTGTATTCGAGAATGGGTCTGGCATAGGTTTTGTAGGCTCTAGTCAGTAGTGTGAGGTTGCCAGAGCAGAAGCTACGTAGAATCAAGTTAACAACTCTGGAAGCCTTTTTGGCGATACTGTTGCAGTGGGCTTTAGCACTTAGGTCTTTTGATATTAGTATTCCAAGGTCTTTTACTGAGTGTGGGTTGGCTGCTAGAATTTGTTTATTCAGTTCATATGTGAGGTTTGGATTCTTTTTGCCGATGTGGAGGGTAGAGCATTTGTTGGTTGATATTTGGAGTTGCCAAGTGTTAGACCAATCTGAAACAAAGTCAAGGTCTTTTTGGAGAGTGAGTGTGTTGTCAGTGGTGTTGAAAAGTTTCAAAATCTGATACTTCTATAATTCTGGGAAGTTTTAAAACGAAAATAGTATACAGCAGATGTATGGACTTCAATGTGTTGTCTGGGGGCGTGAGAGTTGAAGTCCACACATTTGAACGGTGCTAAGATGGAAAAGCATTGCAATACAGCAATTGAAATGTGAAGTCCTTGAGACAATTTAATAATATGTTTTTATTCTACATAATTGCTCAATGTTTCCTGAAATAGAGAAGTGCTTCTAGAGTATTAAAATCTTGTTCTTGTGCATATATGTAGAGCTTTTAACATTTCGAAGAGGCCGGTAGTTGAATATTATTTGAGCACTCTTCTTTCCAGTCATATTTAACTTTCATTGCATCCTACATCAGTGTCATTTTTTCTCCATTATTTTTGTACATTGAAGTCTATGTTCCAATCATTAGAAACACGTTAAGAAATCTGAAGTCCTAGAAAAATGCCTAACATGATAGCTGAAAACATCTTATGTAAAATCGAGGGAAACCTATGATATTAGTGCCCCTTGTCTATTTTTTCCACTCCAGATTACATTGTATTCCTGTTAGCATTTCAAATAAGTATTTAGATTGATATATTTTTAAAAATCAAGGACATATGATAGCTTTCGTGTTTAATATTAAGTGTTAGCTTTTTGTTTGTTTCTTTCTTCCCAGTTTGCTTGAGCCATTCATGGGGCTCAATGTTCCTGCATGTTAATACTCAAATGTTGTGCTTTACAAAGAAATGAAATAATCACAAGACATACATTCATTGACCACTTCCTGGAAAATCCAGTGACTTAAGGCATGACCTTTCTGCCCTTTCCTTCTTCTCTAACAAACCTAGCATTTGGTAGCTACATTCCATGCAGTGGTGGGATTCAAAATTTTTTAATACTGATTCTGTGGGCGTGGTACGGCTTGGTGGGTGTGGCTGGGAAAAGTAGTACAGGGTTCGACTCATGAGGGGGGACACACACACGACATGGTATTCCTCTCTGAGCAACTGAGTAATGGTCTGAGACTAAGGGGCTTAGAAGTGTTGCCTTTGTCATGGTCAGACCATTTTCTATTGCGGCTTGACTTCCTGGCTCCAATCCTTCCCCGCAGGGAGGCAGAACCGACTAGGAGGTTCCACCACAGATGCCTGATGGACCCAGAAGGCTTTCAGACAGTGCTTGGGGTTATTCCAGATACACTCGTCCACAGTTCGGGAGAGTCTCTTGCTGAGGCCTGGAACAAGGCTGCAGTGGAGGCTCTTGACCGGATTGCGTCGTTTTGACCTCTTCGCGGCACTAGACCGCATAGACCCAGGGGAAGAGCCTTCTCTGTGGTGGCCCCGACCCTCTGGAACCAGCTCCCCCCAGAGATTAGGACTGCCCCCACCCTCCGTGCCTTTCGTAAATTTCTTAAAACCCACCTCTGCCATCAGGCATGGGAGAACTGTGACATCCTCCCTTGCCTACGTAGCTGCATGTATGATATGTTTGTGTGTATGCTTTTTTATATACTGGGTTTTTTAGCCTTTTTAATGTAAAATTGTTATTTTAAACTTTAATATTAGTTTTGTTACTGTATATTGTTTTTATCATTGCTGTGAGCTGCCCCGAGTCTGTGGAGAGGGGCAGCATACAAATCTAATTAATAATAATAATAATAATAATAATAATAATAATAATAATAATACTGCAAAATCCCCATTTCCTCTTAATTCGCTAGGACTCAGGAGGCAGAGAATAGATAGTGGGGGCAGTCAGAGGTAGTAATTTCCTGAACTGGTCAAAACCTGCTGAAACCCACCTCTGCCATGTAGCCTCCACTTGAATACATTCAGCAAAGGGAGTTCACCATTCAGCCAATTCAATTGGTTAATTGAATCTACCATCAAAATCAGGGGTGGGTTCTAACCTTGCTGCTGGTTCACTTCATGCTGGATGGGTATACTTAGAGCACGCACATGCAGTGCCGAAAAAATCTGATTTTTTTAAAAAAAAGCCAAAACCAAGATGTTGACCATATGCACAATGCCAGAAACTTGGTTCCTGCACATGCTCAGAATAATTTAAAAGAAAAATGTTTAAAAATTACTGCTAAAAAGATGGTGGCACTCATGGACTGGCACCGACCGAATTGGTTCTGTGGCATCATCGTGACATCACCAGTGGGTCGCTATCAGTTTGTGCAAACAAGTCCAAACTGGGAGAAACCCACCTCTGATTCCATGTATGGTATTGTGGTCAAGGCATCAGGCTAAAAATCAGAAGACTGAGTTCTATTTCTGCCTTAGGGACAAAGCCACCTGAATAACTTTGGTGAGCCACTGTTTCTTAGAAGAAAACTTCTGAAAAGATTGTCAGGAAAATGGTGAAAACTTTTCTAAGGAGTCTATAAGAATCAAATTGACTTTGAGGTACCATGTTTCTATGTGTGCCTAGAAAACTAAGGCTAAAAGTAAGACCCAAGATTGCAATTTCATAGTCAAAGAGTGGACAAAATAAGGCATAAAGAGACACTTCAAAAATAAATTCTCAACTTTCTATTCATGTTTCTAATCAGCACCCCCCAGAGATCTGCACTGCCCTCACCCTCCTTGCCTTCCACAAGAGTCTCAAGACTCATTTATGCCACCAGGCTTGGGACCATTAGACCCTGGCCCCCTGGTCAAACGAATATAGTGTATGTTTGTTATGTGAATGGTAATAACTGATTTTAATACTATGGGGGTTTTAGATTAACTGTTTTAAATTAATTGGGTTATGATGTTGTATTGTTTTTTAAAAATATGTTGTAAGCAACCCAGAGTCCTTGGAGAGGGGTGGCATATAAATCCAAACCAACCAACCAACCAACCAACCAACCAACCAACCAACCAACCAACCAACCAACCAACAAACAAACAAACAAACAAACAAACAAACAAAATACTGTACCTAAGATTTAAAAATTTGGGCTTAGATAGCCTAGAACCTCATCACCTTCGATCTGACCTAAAAGTAGTTCATAAAATCATCTACCACAATATCAATAATTTCTTCGGCTTCAACCACAACAATACACGAGCATATAATTGATTAAAACTTAATGTAAACCACTCCAAACTCAACTGCAGAAAATACAACTTCAGCAATAGAGTGATATGATTCTGTGGTTTCTTCCACAAACCCTCAAAACTTTAACCTTAGATTATCTATAGTCAACATCACCCCATTCCTAACAGGTCTGTAAGGAGCATGAATAAGTGCACCATTGTTTCGTCCCTGTCTTACTGTCTGTCCTATTGCTTAATTTACCTGTACCTACTTTGTTAATGTTTATATTTATATCAATGCCTACTATCTTCTACATGCTTGACAAATAAATACATAAATAAAATAAAATAAATAAGTCTATGTATCTCAGTATAATGGGGGGAGGGGTGTGTGGTGGTTAATCTCACCCATCACCCACTTCTGACTAAATTATTTATTTTATTTATTTTATTTATTAGATTTGTAGGCCGCCCCTTTCCGTAGACTCTTAGCAAATTAGTATAATGTACTGTATCAGTTAAGCATGCTGCATCACTGAAGGAATTATCTCTGCTCAGGACTACTTTCCCTCACTCAGTTAAAATTCACATGAGTGTATATGATGTAGACCAGTGTTTCCCAACCTTGGGAACTTGAAGATATCTGGACTTCAACTCCCAGAATTCCCCAGCCAGAATTCTCTGGCTGGGGAATTCTGGAAGTTGAAGTCCAAATATCTTCAAGTTCCCAAGGTTGGGAAACACTGATATAGACAACCGTCATATTTCACATATTCTCCAAAAGTTGGAAAACAATATCTGATGTGAACAGCCCATGAAATGTTGTGTAATCAGTATTTTTTTTAAAAAAAGTCATATAGGGAGGCTCCCTATTTCAGAAATACATTATGATTTATAAATGAATAGAAAATAAAAATGTTCCTCCTTCCGGATCCATCCTTGAAGGAGGCTATTGATGCCTACTTATTTATGTGGTACAAATTATGCCCACAAATCATTTTAACTCATCAGCAATATCTCAGTTTCTTATAATTATTATATCATTGCACAGTATAAATATCTGCTCCTGAAGATTTACATGTAGGCTGCATATATAATGCTCCTGTAGAGACAGTATTGTGAGTGTGATGTTAAATTACACCATAACTCTCACTATCTTAAGATGAATCCATTCAACAAGATCATCAATACTACTTTGGAATTTATTAACTGCAGTTAAAATGTGCATTTTTATCATTGAAGCAACAGTTGGTTAAATGTCAAAGCTGATATATAATATATATAGACATCTACTGTATTAATTTGACCCCAAGAGCTAATATTTAATTTTTGTTGGAACTAAATTTTCTGATTTGATAGACTTCATGAAGTTAAATTTATAACTAATGGATGAGTTTCATTAGTGCTTGTATTTTAAACATATATTCTGCAATGATGTTTGAGCATTTCAACAATATTTTAATATGATAGTTACTATATTAGTTGGTAGATTTGAACTTGCATGTGTCCCCAAAAAGTTCCATTGTAAAAAAATGAACATCCATAGATAAATCAGGCAAATAAGACGAAGAGGTGAAGAGAAAAATCAAAGAAATATTCTTTATTGTTCACTTGCTAAGTCATGTATAGGAGATTACCAGGGCTGAGCCCAAGGGAGGGGTAGAGGGCATCATCAACAATGAGCCCCTTCACAAGAGGTCTAAGTCTAGTCCAGCTTGAATTACACTGATTTTAATCTACCGGCTATTTGCTTTGACTGTTAGTATTTTAGATTCTTGTAGAGAGCATAAGCTTGCAATAAACCTTGATATTCATTTGAACTGGCTGGCTTCTTGATATGCTTGGCATCATGTCTGATTTCTCATAATTCCATAGACCACGGGTGTCAAACTCCCAGCGTCACGTTGTCATCAAGTGATGTTTCACAACACATTTTTCCTTGAAGGGCTGGGGTGGGCATAGCCTGCACATGATGCATCCAGTCCTCAGGCAGCTGGTTTGACACCTCTGCCATAGACCACGGCATACCAGCCCCCACTACACCCCCATTCTCCACTGTCTCCTGGAGCTTGCTCAATTTCATGTTCATTGCATTGAAGATGCTATCTAACAATCTCATCCTGTGACATCCCCTTCTCTCTTTGTCTTCAAGTTTTCCCAACATCAAGTTCTTTTCTGTTGTGGTTAGCTCTGGCCCAGCTCCTGCCCCAAGGACTGTGGATGTGGGGGAGACATCCACATACTGCCGGCCTGTTTTGCCCCTGGTGGAATCTGCTGGTGAAGGCTCCTCTGACCAAGAAGACATGAGTGACAGGGAGGAGGAGAGTGGGGCAGACAGCTCAGAAGGAGATCAATTATCTAGCTCCTCCTTGGATTCGGAACAAGAGTTAATGATACAGCCACGCATGTGGAGAGCGATGCATAGGCAACAACAACTGAGAGATTATTATCAAAGAAAATGAGGCCGCCTGTGGTTGAGTGGGGCTGTGGTAGTTAGTGAGGCTGCTATAAATAGCAGCCTGTGGGTTTGGCCATTGTTGCGGATTTTCTGATCCTTGTGTTTCGTGACTGCTTTACTGACTTTGACCTTTTTTGTGCTGATTTCCCCCCGCTTTGAAACTAAACCAGAGCAAAGTGTGTTTCACTTTGTGAAAGAAGAAGGACTGTGAATTGCCTCACAGCTGCAAGCAGAACTGCAGAACTGAAAAGGGACTTGTACAAATTACCAGTTTGTTTGGAGACGAGTGCTCTTTGCTATACCAAAAGAGGCCTTGGTGTAAGTGAATTTTCATTATAAAGAACATTGTTTTGAATTTTCAAACGTGTGTGTGTCTGAAATTTGTACCTGTGAATTTTTGGGAGGATTCTACCAGAGAGCCCGACAGAACATTTTTCTAATGAGTCATCTCTTCTCATTTGGTGGCCAAAGTATTTGAATGCCATCTTCGGTATCTGTCCTTCCAGAGGAAAAGTAAGAGTTGATTTCTTGTAGAATTGAATGGTTTGATCTCCTTGCAGTCTGAGAGACTCTCAAGAGTTTTCTCTAACACCACAATTCAAAAGCGTCAATCTTTGGCTCCCAGCCTTCCATATGGTCCAACTCTCCCAGGCGTACATTAGTCCCGGAAAAAGCATATCTTGCTTTTTAATATGCTGTCTAGGTTAGTCGTAGCTTTATTCTCAAGGAGCAGGCATCCTTTCATTTCATAGCTGCCGTTCTTGTTTGTAGTGTGAACCCCAAAAAAGTAAAAATCACAGCTTCCATTTTCCCCTGTTCTATTTACCAGGAAATTAGTGTTTTTTAATGTTTAGTTTTAAGCCATTATTTGCATTCTCCTCAAGAGGCTTTTTAGTTCGTCTTCATTTTCTGCCCTTAAACTAGTATTGTCTGCATATCTGAAATTGTTGATATTTCTCCTGGCAATCTTAATTTTGGTTTATGATTCATTCAGCCTGGCCTTTTGCATGACAAAATATAGATGTGGAACAAAAATGGCTGCATGTTCAGATATGTCCCTATCTTTATTACTTATGTAAAAATGATGAAGACATCCCTTGAAAAGGGTATTCAGGGACCAAAGTCTTCCTAATGCAATAGTATTTAATGCTTCTGGCTGAATATTATTTTTTAACTCGTTTTTAATAGTAGTTTCTAATTCTTTATATTATAAACTGGCCAGAGAATCAGGCTCGGGGCTGCCAAATAGATAGATGTGAGTTAATGCTCAAATATTAACTCACTAATTAATAATCATTAATTGCTGATATCACTAATGATTAATTGTGTTGTATTCTTGTAAATAGTTTGGTTCCGTGTGGAAACGCTGTCTGAGCGAGAATCAGGAAGTCGCTCCTGATTGGCTCAGACGCGGCTGCTCTCTCTGCTGGCGGGAACCGCAAATGTATAAAAAGAGCGGTTTCTCCCAGGTAGAGCAGACGGTATCCGCTGAAGTCACTTATCTCACTGAGCTGAAATAAAGGAACCGTTCTCACCTAACCCTGTCTCTGGGTTTACTTCACTGGTGATGACGGACGGAAGAACCACGCGTGCAGAATGAACAACCTACAGATCGGCCGGGCTCCTGAGTTCTTCGACCCGGAGAAATCCTCCTGGGACGCCTACATAGCCAAGTTCGAGATCTTCCTCGAGGCAGCGGGAATAAGGGACGCCGACGCCGAACGAAAGCAGGCCATTTTTCCGAACTACTGCGGCCCAGAAATCTTCGACCTCGCCCAGACACTCACCGATCCGCTGCCAGCCAAATCCATCGCTTGGGACGTCCTGCAAGCCAAGCTCGCGAGCCATTTCAAACCAACGAAACCAGCCGTCGTTTTCCGGCACCAATTTTCCAGAATGGCTCAGCTCGAATCTGAATCCATCAATCAATTCGCAACGCGACTTCGAACGGTGCTCGCAAAATGCAAGTTTGATAACCCGGAAGCTCGCCTCACAGATGCCTTAATCTTCGGCATGAGAAATGCCACGGTCAGGAACAAAATCCTCACCGAAGACGAGCCGACCCTACAGGCAGTAATCAAGCTGGCTCAAACCGCAGAGGTCGCCGACGCTGCTGCCAAGGAACTAAAGGAGCACGACAAGCGGGAAGTCATCGCCAAGATCGACTCCACGTTTTCCCATGCCGAGGCCCCAGACGACCTCAGCCCACCAGCTCTCAACGAGGACAGCTGTTTCCTGCTGCAACAGGACCAGCCAAGACAACCCAGGTACCCTCGCCCCGCCGCCCCCTGCGCCGGCTGCCGAGGAAACCATCCGCGCCAACGATGCCCTTTCCGGGACGCCATTTGCCGCCGCTGCAACCGACGCGGCCATATCGCCGAAGCCTGCAGAGCAGCTGTGCCTGAAGAAGCCTTCTCCACCCCGCGTCCTCAGCGTTTCCAGAATCAAACACCTCAACCGCGCGAAAACCGGTCCTTCCAGTTTTCCGGCCGCAAGAACTACCCAACCGCTAACCGCGACTACTCAAGAGGTAACAATCAATTTTCCGTGAATAACACGGCAACAAAAAATGGGGGCAAAATTGTAATTTCCCTGCTTTTGAACAACAAACCATGTTCTATGGAACTTGATACGGGGTCTAAATACACCATTATGCCGTGGGAAAAGCTTAAACTGTATATGCCTAACCTCTCCAAATCTGAGCTAGTACAAACCTCGTTGGTAATTAGAGATTTTCAAGGGGGAATAATTCATGTTTTAGGCCAAGTGAATGTACCTATCGTGTTTAAAAATGTTAAATGTACCCTACCAATGATTGTTGTTACAGGGGCTAAACACTCCCTCCTGGGGTTGGCTTGGATGGAACCTTTGGGAATTGAAATTTCTGGTATTTGTACTGTTAACTCTGATAGCATGCCTAACTTTTTGCAAGAATTCCCAGAAGTGTTTAGCCCCACCTTGGGATCGTATAAAGGGCCCCCTATCTCGTTTTCTATTGACCCCAAGATCCTGCCCGTACGGCTCAAACCTCGCAGGGTACCCCTTCCGCTCCTCCCCAAACTAGACCTACAGCTGGATAAGCTCATAAGCCAAGGCATTTTAATTCCTGTAGAGCAGGGTCCATGGGAAACACCCATAGTCACGCCTCTGAAACCTGATGGCTCCTTAAGAGTTTGCGCTGACTATAAATCTACGCTCAACAAAGCCCTCCAACATCACCCTTACCCCATTCCTGTGGTACAACAGCTCCTTCACTCCCTGGGGGAAGGAAAAAGGTTCGCAAAAATCGATTTAGCGCAAGCTTACCAGCAGCTCCCTGTCGATGAACCGACAGCATGCGCACAGACAATTGTAACCCACAGGGGTGCCTTTAAATGTACCAGATTACAGTTTGGAGTAAGCATAGCCCCAGGGATATTCCAAAGCATAATGGAACGGTTGTTATCAGGGATTAAAGGGGCCATTCCCTATTTTGATGACATCTTAATTGCAGGAGAAAACCAAGAGCAGCTCAACAAAAGAATAAGGGAAGTACTTCAGAGACTGCAGGACAAAGGGCTAAGAATCAAACCTAACAAATGTGTGTGGGGAACCAACAGTGTAGAATTCCTAGGTTATAAAATCGATGGGGAAGGTATCCACCCCACTACTGAAAAATTGAGAGCCATTAGAGAAGCCCCAGAACCACAAAATAAGACAGAATTGCAAGCTTTTTTTAGGCCTTCTTAACTTTTACTCCGTTTTTTTAAAACAGAAGGCAACAGTAGCAGAGCCTCTACACCGTTTGCTCCAGAAAGAAACCCTTTGGACATGGGGGAGAACTGAACACGAAGCCTTTATACAAATAAAACAGTTGCTAACTTCTAAAAGTGTGGTAGTCCAGTATAGTACTTCGCTACCCATCAGGCTTACGTGCAATGCTTCCCAACATGGCATGGGAGGGGTCTTGGCACACGTTTTGCCAAATAATACAGAAGCCCCAATTGCCTTCTTTTCAAGAACAATGACCAATACTGAGAGAAATTACAGCCAACTCGATAAGGAGGCTCTAGCTTTAGTGGCAGGAGTGAAGAAGTTTCATAATTACCTTTTTGGCAGGAGTTTTGAATTGGTTACCGACCACAAGCCCTTACTAGGCCTTTTATCCCCCAACAAACCTACTCCCCCATTTATGTCCCCAAGGTTAATCAGATGGGCCCTTTTCCTTTCAGGATACCAGTACAACCTCATTCATAAAGGGGGTAAAACCATCAACCACGCAGATGGTCTCAGTAGGTGCCCCATGGCAGAGTTAGTAGAGGACCCTGCCCCGTCTGCTGATGTCCTAATGATAGAACTTGAAGACAACCCACTAACCACTGCAAGGGAAGTGGCTGCACACACGCAGCAAGACCCAATCCTGAAAAAGGTGGTAAACTGTGTACTTAAGGGGTGGCAGAACGACTCTGTGGAACCAGAATTGTGTGATTTCAAAACCAAAAGACTAGAATTGTCATATGTGAAAGGTTGCCTGTTGTGGGGTGATAGAGTAATCATTCTGGGAAGTCTAAAGACCAAGGTACTCAAAATGTTACATGTGGGCCATCCTGGGATTGTCAGGATGAAGGGCCTAGCTAGGGGGCACTTATGGTGGTCAGGTTTGGACACTGATATTGAAAACTGGGTAGCCAAATGTGATCCATGCCAAGAGTCACGGCCTAACCCCCCCCCAAAACAACTCCAGCAGAGTGGGAACAACCGGCAGGGCCGTGGTCCAGAGTCCATATTGATTTTGCAGGGCCAGTGGGGTCACAATACTTTCTAATAGTAGTTGATGCATTTTCCAAGTGGGTGGAAATCATAGCAATGAACAATATAACTACAAGTGCCACCATTAAGGTTCTGCGCCGTTTGTTTGCCACCCATGGTTGTCCTGACATCTTAGTGTCTGACAATGGGCCCCAATTGACAGCCAGGCAATTTGAATTGTTCTTAGATAATTTAGGAATCAGACATGTGCTCATCTCACCTTACTCACCCTGGGCTAATGGTTTGGCAGAACGTTACGTTCGGGTGGCAAACGAAGCGTTGCGCAGATCAGGCCCTGGAGATGTACAACAGAATTTAGACCAGTTTTTGTTAACCCAGCATATTACCCCAAACTCTCACACGCACATAAGCCCTGCTGAGATACTGATGGGAAGGAAACTGAGGTCCCCCCTGGATAGGTTACACCCAAGGTTTTGTACAAAAAATCCTATGTATGTGAACCCTGAGAGACAAATGTATTTGGGGCAAAATGTTTTTGTAAAGAATTTTGATGGGGGTGTAAATTGGATGAAAGGGAAAATTGTACAACAGACCGCTCCAAAAACATACATTGTTAAGTTAGAGGATGGTCGAATGTGGAAGCGGCACATTGACCATGTACGTAAGCGCATGGGAGACTCATCGGAACAAACCGCTGAAACAGATTCTCCCACTTTAACAGACTATAACGCGCAACCTGATTTAATAGACTGGCAAATGGACTTATCGGGTCAGGAAGGATCCTCCAGCGACGCCGAACCATCTTCATCTTCCGAGGTCGGTCTTGTGCCTGTCAGATCAACCCAGCAGGCCGGAGCCCAAACCAGGCCCCGGCCGCACCAGGAAAGCGCAAACGAACCGACCTCCACCGTCAGCAGCGAGGACTCAATTGAACTGCGCAGGTCGGAGCGAGCCTCGTGAAGACCCAGCAGATTGGAGGACTTCGTCACGTGGCTTTCGTGATTGATGTATCCTGACTAAGGAGGGAGGGGTGTTGTATTCTTGTAAATAGTTTGGTTCCATGTGGAAACGCTGTCTGAGCGAGAATCAGGAAGTCGCTCCTGATTGGCTCAGACGCGGCTGCTCTCTCTGCTGGCGGGAACCGCAAATGCATAAAAAGAGCGGTTTCTCCCAGGTAGAGCAGACGGTATCCGCTGAAGTCACTTATCTCACTGAGCTGAAATAAAGGAACCGTTCTCACCTAACCCTGTCTCTGGGTTTACTTCAAATTGCTGTTAAAGTTTCTCCTAGTTTTCATTTTAGTCTGATAAAATTGTATTTTCTTTCTCCTCCCTCCCTTCTTTCTTTCCTTCTTCTTTTCCTTTGCACATATTACTGTTTCTACTCACAAGCTTTCAGTATTCATGTTTAATAAGGTTTCCGGCAAAAAGTGAACTTTATACTAAAAACCAAAATTATGTAGAATTTCTTGTTCAACATCAAGATCCCTCCTCTGGCAGCAGAGCTTTTAATGCAAGAACTTCTCTTGCAGTCTGCTAACAGCTCATTCATTTTCTTCCTTGTTTGTTTAAAGCAAAGGATTGTGTTAGGTGCACTGTTGCCATGGACTCAAGCAAAAGACCTTGTGCTATCAAAGTCTTGAATTCTACATAAAGTTCCGCTGTTGATTTTCTTCCAGAGAAATAGTTGGTGCTGGCCTCTGGAGTCCACATCTATCTCAGTGTCTCATTCAGAAGGCTTCAGAAAATGGTGCCCATGCTGATGTCTCATTTTGAGTGCACTTAGGCCTAAGTGCTCTGCAGATGAGGCAGAAAGATAACAGTGGAACCTTAGCCGCAGTTTACTGGTCTTGAGTCTCATTGTACTTCTGTTTCTGTACAAAGAGATGTTGGAAAGGACTTGTATAGTTCCTCTTGTCCTAGGACATTTTCACACAAGCAAACGGTTACAAAACGATTAAAATTAACTTCCCATTCCTCAAACCTTTTATGTCGGTTTCAAATGGTTTCCGAAATATAGCTTCTTTCTCCCTCTTTTTCCAGTGAGTAGCTATTAGGTTTTTTAACTGTTGAAAATTAGACAACCTCATGTGTAGAAAGCCTTTCTTTACAGATCAGCAGTGCTGAAAAGAAAAGCTTTCTCACACATGAGATCCCGGAATGGTGTGCAGGTTCCCTTTGGCTCTAGTGATTGATTTACATCAATCTGGCAAACCTTTAGGAAATTGTATTTTCATACACTTATGCAATACTAGCATTTTACTGTAGATTTGGAGATGGAGCAATAGTAAACCATTGATGAATTGTAAGCTTTATAAATTGAGCAAATATATTTTTATACAAAATAATCTGATTAGTTTGTAGATAAGCGTTTGTGTCCTTCTCATCCTGTATTTACTCAGATTTGCAATACATCAAAATCTTGTTTTGTTTCGTAGGTAGATTATCCACAGCGAGACTGTAACTGTCTCTTTTTTCCCTCAAGAAGCAAATCCCCTAGACTTGCATATACAGTTTACTCACAGATCCTAAAAAAAATATGAGAACTTGCATTAATCTAGTGTTGGATCTATGGAAAAGAAATGCATGGACTTATAGTGTAAATGTTGTGCATTTAACCAATTACCAAGAATGTACAGTTTTTTAAAATGTGCAATAAATCAATCTGTCCTTTTTTGTAGTAAAGCATATTTAATTGCTGGATTTGTGCTTATATTGTCATTTCTACCCCATTAAATATTGAATATTTTTTATCTTTATATTGCAAAATATTTATTTTCACATATTAATTTGAAAAAGGAACTGGTTAGTATCTTTAAATAAAGGATAAATCACAAGTACCCCTATTTAAGGGAGTTGCTATGATAGAATCCATAATAATATACACAATTGTCTTGTTATTCTAAATACTGAGTATTGTTTATGATCTTAACTGCTGAGCAAGACCAATATGTTTACTGAATTAACTAGCAAACTTCTGCATATTCTTTAGCATGGATACAAGTATTTTTCCATAACAGTTTTTAAGTATAGAGAAAAATATCTCCACTATAGCATGTCACTCAGACTGAAGTTACACTACTGGCTCAAAATGATGTGATACATAATTGTTGTGGTTGGCGCTGGCCCAGCTCCTGCCCCAGAGAATGGGGAGGTTGATGCAGGGGAAAAGTCAACATGTCACAGGCCTGTGTTATTGCCGACAGAATCAGTTCAGAGTTTAGAAGAACAAGGTGGGAGTGACTCGGCAGAGGAGGGCTTGGCACACAGCCCAGGCAGTCAATCTCCCTTATCTTCTGTTGATTCAGATGATGACATTTTGGACCCACGCAAGTGAGAATTATGCGTAGAAGAGACCAAGTAAGAACATATTACAGGAAATAAGGGAGGCCACCTGCGTTTGGGTGGGGCTCCAGTAATTAGGGCTGCTGCTATAAATAGCAGCATGTGGGTTTGTCCGTTGTGGAAGAATATCTGATCGGAGCTCATCAGGAATCTTGTGTTGCTGGACTTTGTTGCTTTTTCACGCCTTTGAACCCAAAGCAGAGCAACGTGTGTGTGTGTGTGTGTGTGTCTCACTTCGTTGGAAAAAGAAGAGGTGTGAAGTTTCTTCACAGCTGCTAGCTAAGTACTTAATTACTGCTTAAGGGAAATTGTACAGACTACCTGGTTGTTTTGGGAAGAGTGCTCTTTGCAATACAAAAAGAGTGCTTTGTTTATTTTGAATTTTGTGATAAAGAACATTGTTTT
This sequence comes from Erythrolamprus reginae, assembly GCF_031021105.1. Taxonomy (NCBI): domain Eukaryota; kingdom Metazoa; phylum Chordata; class Lepidosauria; order Squamata; family Dipsadidae; genus Erythrolamprus; species Erythrolamprus reginae. The sequence continues at coordinate 55,352,242 of NC_091956.1, read as the reverse complement.
GAATTTTCAAACGTGTGTGTGTCTGAAATTTGTACCCTTGAATTTTTGGGAGGCTCCTATCAGAGAGCCCGGCAGAACACATAATAGAATAACATGCCCAGAATTACATCAGGAGTTGAACAATAAGTAGGGGCAGAGATAATACAGTATTTTACATCTGCCTTAATTCAACATTCCGGTAGGTGATCGATGATTTTAAAAAATGCACTGAAATTTTGCTTACATGGAAAAGAACTACTGGAATGTTTGTAGAGTGACTTTGTTAATGATGATCTTAACTGATTTGCTCCATGTGGAGATTCTTCTAATACATTCTAAATTTGTTGATGAGATATCATCAAATAACACCACTCATTGAATCATTTGCCCAACACAGTTGCCTTTAATTTTCCCTTCATATTTTGCATTAGAATATATAACTATCTATTTTACTAATCTAGCTAATAGGTTTCTGGAACATTTCAGACATTCATATTTCTCTAAAAGATACATCTTGATTATTTGCGGGTATGCACTTTTTTCTCCTCATTCTACCTAAAGTTTAATTTCTGCTTCTGTCTACTTAGCTGGTGGAAATAGAGGAATTTTTTTTTTAAATAGATTCCACAATTTTCTTCTTGACTCTGCTCAGTTTCAGATGAACCATTAAAACTTATCATCCCTCCATGAGTAAACTAGTACTGCTTTATCCTATTATAAAGCTTCTTTCCTTCTTGTTCAAAAACTATGATATTGTTTGAAAAAGCCTCAAGATATTTTTAAGTTTTTATATTGTGCATTGTCTTGAATATATTCTGTGGGTCAACCTGTGATTCAGAAATCATGGTATCAATAAATAAATAGCTCAGAGTATGTGTAACTCACAGCCTGTCTTCACAAATACAGATATGGTTTTTCAAAAGAAATTTCCATTCAACCAAATAGCTGAGAAGAGGGGAAATATACAGCACTGTATATAGACATCAGTCATAGGAGGGTGAAGTGTTTTAATCAATGGGTAGTTGGAAATGCAGTAGGTTCTTTGTAGGAATATGACCTTTTAGAATAAGTGGGGGCATTTCATGTGCAGAATTATATTCTAAATGTTTCAGAGAGCACGACATCAAAATATAAACACTTTCCCGCATTAATTTCCTTCTATGCACCAGCTACTAGTATGAGTTGAATTGGAGTGACTGGAGATTTACTGAATACAGAGGAGAGTTGCACACATCAATTTTTAATAAAGATTCTCTTTTGCATCAGGTACTAGAGGATATTTTACACCATGAATACACATTCATTTTCTGACCAGGAGAAAGAAATGGAGAGAATTTGTGGAAGAGCAGCATAGCATATTGTAAAATATGGTACTTGTTTTATAGATCACATGACTTTAATTTTCATAACCAATGATGCCATCTACTAGGGCACAACCAGCAGCTGGATTCAGTCATTGTCAGTTTTACATGTAATGTCCAAAGTTGATCTTGGCTCCTTTATTGCAAGTTCATTAATAACAAGCTGCATGATATCCTAAGTTGAAAACCAAAGCATCAATGTTGTTCAAAAATTGTAAAATATGACTCATATAATGACTTGGCCTAAACCTGCTGCTGAACTGGCTTTTCTTGTTGTTAAAAATAACATTTTGCTACCTTGGTGCATTAGCTTCTATGTACCTTTAGAAAAGGGACAGGAGATTTATCTGTGGAAACCACATCATACAGCTATTTCATACAGTAATTCTACTTTATAATATACATTTTCTAGAGGGAAAGAAAGAATGACAGAACAAGTGTTGCCAAGAGTCAGGAGAATTATAAATATAGGACACTATAATCTAAACATCATAAATGTCTGAATACACCTACCTCTATCTGTTCTGTTCTGTTCCCGGCTATTTTAAAAGGTGACAGCTGGGCGACGGCGCCCAGAGGAGCGCCATTTTGCAATCTGCGGTGGGTTCGTAAGCCGAAAAATGTTCGTAAGAAGAGGCAAAAAATTTCCGAACCCTGGGTTTGTATCACGAGGGGTTCGTATCACGAGGTACGACTGTAGGTCGCTTGATCTTTCTTACATTTCAGCATTTTGAAGACACTGTCAGAAACATCTTTGCCAATCATGCCAGGGGTTGATGCCAGCAATAAAACATTTTATAGGTATTTTCCTTATAAGATGCTGCTAAAGTCAATTTATACTTTATCTTCCTAAATTTTATTCCATTCTTCCAAATTAATTGCATACCCAAAATTTTGTGCCCATGTGATCATTGTCCCGTTGACCACTTCTCCCTCCAATTTAAATTGTAGTTGAATGTTTTCTTATTGGAGACATTTGTATTTTTTATTACATTGCTTCTACTGTATGCTGCCTAAAGTCCTTACAGAATGGGATTGCTTTACAAAGTAAATTAAGTAAATTACAAAGTAAATTAATAAATTGAAAGAATGCAAAAAGATGACCTTGTCTAGAGGCACTGCAGTGCCACTAGTAAATATTGAAGGGATTTCCTTACATTTAGACCAAATTTTCTTGCAAATATCTACCAATACAAATATTTTGCTGGTATAACAGCATATAGTATTGTGTCCCACTCATGCACACAATACATTCACCAGTTTTAGGCTTAGTGCTGAAAATGCTTACAGTTATGGATAGGAAAGGTGGTCATTTAAGGCATGAAAAATGCAAAAATTGCATTTCAATAGGGATAGTCTGGACACAACCTCAGGATTGGAAGGGAAAAAAAATGGTAGCTTAAAAGGCAGGCTGTATGAATTGATTAGCTATGAAGTATATAGTATATGGCTTCAGAGAGAGGGGGGAGAATGTAATGCAATGTAATTTAGCTTTGTCTAGTTTGATATCTTGCAGTCAAAATCTGGCTGAATAAATTACTCTGTGTTCATTCTACAAGAACCAGAAATGAGCTACAGAGGAAATGCTATCATGAGTTGGACGTGTCCTATCTATTTTAAAATGCTAATTTTTGAACAAGTCAAATATATGTGTTTATAATATATTGCCCAAGGAAGAAAAACTTGTAAAGTAAATTTTAGTTTGTACTCTTATTTTTGTGTTAGCTTTCAGTTCATTTGAGGTCTTGCCTATAGGTGGCAGTGACTATTCACAATTGTAGGAATGGAATTAAGCCTGATTATGGAACTTTCTTCCCAAACAGCACTTGTATACATCAAATCTCCAGCAAGAATCTCTGAGCTTCAGAAGCTTTGGAGAGTCTATGACTCCAGCTGCTTATGTGGATATTGAAAGCTTTAGATTGGGGTTTTTAGTTTTCAGATATGCACTAATTTCTTCTGGTTTCAGTGCTTTGTGAGTGGGTAAGTGGGGGAATACAGATCCAGAACAATGACAGAAAAACCCTTTTCTAATTTTCAGTATATTCTTCAATAACATTTTTTTAAAGAAACTGAACTCTCAGGCTGAATTGAAAGAGAACACCTAACTTTCTTCCTAATATGTCAACCTAATCATTTATCGCATGGAATAAGATTTTGGTTTAACAATAAACATAGTGGTTTGGTAAGGAGAAATGAAGACTCCCTTCATTCTGACTTACTCTACTAAATCTCTGTTATGATCAGACCCCACATAACTCCCCCAGTTCAATCTAAAAATAAAATCTAAAAAAGTATTTGCCTGCTTTAATATCAACAGCATATACCAGTGATGGTGAATCTTTTTTGGCTTGGGTGCCAAAATAATAATGATGATGATGATGATGATGATGATGATGATGATGATAATGATAATGATAATGATAATGATAATAATAATTTATTAGATTTGTATGCCTCCCTCTCCGAAGACTCGGGGCAGCTCACAACAATAATAAAAACAATGTTACAGTGGAACAAATCTAATATTAAAAGAGAAAAAAAAACCCAAACAACACATACATACCAAACATAAAATATAAAAGCCTGGGGGAGGTGTCTCAGTTCCCCCATGCCTGGCGATATAGGTGGGTATTGAGTAATTTATGAAAGACAAGGAGGGTGGGGGCAGTTCTAATCTCTGGAGGGAGTTGATTCCATACGGCCGGGGCCGCCACAGAGAAGGCTCTTCCTCTGGGGCCCGCCAAACGACATTGTTTGGTCGATGGGACCCGGAGAAGGCCAACTCTGTGGGACCTTATCAGCCGCTGGGATTCGTGTGGTAGCAGGCGGTTCCGGAGGTACTCTGGTTCAGTGCCATGTAGGGCTTTAAAGGTCATAACCAACACTTTGAATTGTGACCGGAAACTGATCGGCAGCTAATGCAGGCCACGGAGTGTTGTAGAAACGTGGGCGAATCTAGGAAGCCCCACAATGGCTCTCGCGGCCACATTCTGCACAAAAAGGTGTGTGCGAGTGCAATGGTGTGTGCATGTGTGCTCCCACCCATAATACAATGCCCTCCCACCACGCATGCACACAATACCCCCACTGCCCTCTGCGCATGTACACAGGCCTCACTGAAGACTCTGGACTTCCGGTAGGCCCGTTGGGCCATTTTTTGCCATCCCCAGGGTTCAGGAGGGTTTCCTGAAGCCTGGATAGAGCAAAAAATGTCGAAAAGAAGTCTGGAAATCAGCTGACTAGCACACACATGCATGCTGAAGCTGATATAGGGCAACACCTTGCATGCTTTCAGATATGGCTTTGCATGCCAACTGTGGCACCCATGCTATAGGTTTGCCATTACTGCATATACTCTCTTACTCTTTCCCCCACCCTCCCTCTCCCTCTCTCTCCTCGTCCCTCCTTATCTCTCTCTTTCCCAATCATGGCAGGGGTAGTTGAGGGAGAGAGAGAGGGGGGGAAGAGAAGAAGAGAAGGGGAGGGAGGGAAGGAGAGAGAGAGAGGAGGGAGGGAAAGAGAGCGAGCGTGTGAGTGAGAGCTGGGTCCTCTGGGTATAGTGAAAAAAAGTTAAGACACTAGCTTCATTGATGCAATTAGAGTGTGCTATGTGTGCAATGTACTTAAAGCATAGATGCAATTTCAGTCACACCATTGTATTTGCCATTTTTACTTTTTTGACCATACACTGAACATGCCCCTGTACTTAAAGTACATCTGTCTGAATTTCCAGTAAGAATATATAGTGCTGAACTATTGGACCAAGATGTTTTACTTAACAGGAAACATCTGAATTACAAAGGCTTCTTTGAGTAACTGGATAAATATATCCATATTGTTTTCTGCTTTAAAAAAAAAGGAAAGGAGCTTATTAGCTACTGTTGTCATTTAGGCTTTTTAAAATTTGTTTTTCAATTTCCCAGGCAAATCTCCTATCCTTAAATTTTCTGGAGTCTTCCATTCCAATGGCACTACAACCTTTTCTATTGGTTATGTAGTTTCAAAAAGGTGGCAATAAATCCAGTTTAGCTTTCAGCCAAAGCCACTCATTTACTATAATCCCTGAAATGCAACCTCTTAAATTAATTAGAATCCATGGCATGGAAGAGCAGAGGTAGCTTGTATTGTTTTCTTCCAGTGGTGCTTTTTCAATGGGGCAATAAATTTCTGCAAGGTTAACCGGGGATTTGTCCTCTCCAGAAAATGAGCATTTACTTCTCTTCCACCCAACCAGCAATAAATCGGCTCTTTGCCTTTCTCTATTTTTGGAAATGTCTGGAGCATCTCTTAATAGTTAAGAAATATGATGCCTTTATTCTATGATTTTACCCCAATTGGGAGAAGTGTACTTAATGAATAATTACTCAATTTCATGGAGGGTTAAACCTTGGCAGTTCAACCAATTCTTAAGAGTACAGTTTGATGATCCCTGGCTCATCAAATCCTGCCCAGAGAGACTTCTCTAAATGGGATCACAGGAGAAAGAATGTTTTTATGGGCATCAATTAATGAAATACCCAGAGGGAACCAGATCTTTCAGTTTGAAACAAATCCGTCAATCATTCTGAACTACACAGTTAAATAAACTGATCCTAAAATAGATTGAGCAAAAAGGGCATTTTAAACACATTTTTCTTTAAGGTATGTATATCCGTGTATGTGTGTGTGTTTGTGTGTGTGTGTGTGGGGGGTACACTTTGCATTGATCTATTGTCTAAAAATCAGGGCCTATATTAAACTAGCAGATGAATTTTCCTGGAATGTTGACAAAGATAAGGAAAAGATGGATAGAAAAATGCCGATTTGTTTGGCCACTTGTTAAATACTTAGGACAGGGGTGGGTTCTACTTACCTTCCCCACCAGTTCACATCACACTGGAAGTGCACCATTTGCAGAAGAGACGGAGTAACGACACGGACACAAGAGCTGGATTTAAAACTGGGTCATTTTTATTAAAATAAATTTGCATAATTTATTTAATTAAATTAGCATAATTAACATAACATATGACCCAAACAATGGACCTGCAGGGTCAAACAATTGCTTCCGGGGCGGAAAATGACATCATATAAACTTCCTGGGCAACTTATGGGCGTAGCTCCATGCTAGTCCAGGTGAGGGACCCCTCCCTCACCTGAGACCCTGCCATGCACTTGCATGTGGGAGGTCCCGCCGGCTAACCCCTACCAGGGGACTTAAATGTGCGGGACCCAAAGACAGGTTCCCCCCAACTGCTCAGATTGTCAACACCACAAGCTTGGATAGAACCTGTCAATCATCCCCAAAGATGCCCAACAGAGAACACGCAGTTGCTAAACCACCACCCAATTTTTCGCCCCTAACCTGCCTACCCAAATGACCAAAGGTAAGCCAATTAGTCTAAACAGGTGCAAGCACCCCCTAACCGCTCATCCTTCTCCACAATGTGGAATAGGCGAAAAAACGGCTCGGCTAACAGGCCAGACCGCAAAAAATTCCTATTCGGCCCCCTAGGGCGACCCATAAGAGCACACTGAAAATAGGGAGGGCGGGCGGGTGTCTGCTCTGATGAATGTCCGGGCGAAAAGGCTGAGCCCGGGCCTGCACTCCCTTTTATAGGGCTGGCAGGCCCCGCCCGGACAACGTCACAATCTCGTGAGACTTCGGCCGAACAAACATGGCGGCTACGCCATGTGTCCAGTGTCTTCCCGGCCCCTCCTGCAAAAGGCACCGGCGGGTAAGTCCGCCAGCGCTATTTTTGAAATCCATGGTGACAGGAGAATTGATTCAGGTCTATGGACCGATGGTCATCGCTGCCAGTTAAGCAAGCAACACCAAATTTCCGCCACCGGTTCTAAAGAAGCAGTCTGAACGCCCAGCAACCACTTCTGACAGGAGTGAAAGCACTTTCTTTAAAAATCTGTAGCTATGACAAGGGTTGTACTATTTTACTATTTTAATGTAACTGATATTTGAAAGGAAACTTTCACTCTTTTGTAGCTTCACAGTGCAATAGGAAAGACTGTTACAATCACACATATTTAACATTCAAAAAAACCCCCTATCATTTGATCCAAGACAAAAAGACTCCTTATTTTATTCTTTGCAGATAATTAGTTCCTACTGTGGCCTTGATTTAACTTTGCCCAAGAAAGTACCCCCCTGGGGCATCCTGCTTTCCTGGAACTTTCTGAAGAGGCAGAATGAAACAATTTTTCTAGGCAAACAGGCCAGGAAAAACAATATACCGAAACTGAACTCACATTGGTGTCCTCTAGGATCTCTTAACCCAAGGACTTTATTGTACTCACTGCAGTGATCCATGGAGGCACATGTGCAGGGGAGTACTATGTATCAATCAATCAATCAATCAATCAATCAATCAATCAGTTGCATTTTCTATTTCAAGCAAGTGACTGATGTTGATGTTTGCAAAATTGTGCATCAAGGAAAAGTGCCTCAGTTTACAGCATGTAGATCGGGGGTTTGTCTGCAATGAAAGCTGGATCCACTCAGAATAAAGCATATTGGCTGGAGGCAGGGCCGCCGATAGGGCAGTACTACCGGTATTGCCATCAGGGGCCGGCCAAATTGAAAAGTGGGGGGGGGGGGGGCGCGATTGAAGAAGACCAGTAACATCTGCGGTGTGCTGGTGAGTTAGAGTGCTAAGGAAGCTAATTGGATTCAGTTGCAAAATTGTTACAATCGGGACCAGGCAAGAGCACAGATCAGCAAAAATGCCTAATTTTCTCTATTCTGCCTGAAGAGCTTCATAGCTGTTAAAGATGAAGTTTGGATCAGAGCTAGTTTGGTATACATTTTGATTATGGGGTTAGATTTTTTTCAAAATTGTTCCCTTCTAAGTGTGAGGAAAAGATGTGTTGCTTTGGGGTTGACATGTTTTTTGGAGCCGTCTCACCATTTTAGATTTGAGAAGCAAACACCATCCTGGATTACAGAAGCAAGCATTATGGGAAGTGGGAAGATTTGAATATGCAAAGCAGAAGCTGGGTAGAGCTACTAAGGTCTTTTCAAAAAACAAAATCATATTTTGAGACTTGTGCAGAGAAGATCAGAAGCGGGAGTTGGTTATTTTTCATTTTACATTCTAAATTATGTTAAATGAATACACAGTAATATCTCACCGTATGTTTAATAGATATGATAACATCCTAGGAAAAGAAGAAGAAAGAAGAAAAGAGAAAGAAAAGGTGTTGTTCTTAGAGCCACGGGCATGCTATTTGTTAAGAGACATTATACATTACACATTTAAAAGCTTAAATATATTAAGTTATGGAACTTAATAGCAAATTGGGCAATATTTGGTGATCCTATTTGTTTTGTTTTTTTCCCCTTTGATTATGCTACCGCAAGATGTTTTCAATTTTTTTAGGGGTATTTTTTAATAGGCGCTAATTATCTGTAAAGGGTTGACTTTTTTTTACACCTATGGTGGAGTTTACGTATAGTTTTGAACATTATTGCATATAATTTATCTTCTGGTTACCTGTTATTTATTGGTATTATTGTGAAAACAAACATTTTTCTAGTGTGATGCAGGAGTATTTTGTCTTTATCCTTTGTGCCATCTTATTGCTGCTTTTAATATTGTTGATGGCAAAATTAATAATATTTTGTTAATTTGGTGTATTTGCACTGTTCTGGTTATTTATTTATATGTATGTAATATGTTGATGTCACTTGAATATATTTTCTGCATTATTAACATATTATTAATCTGTCAAACAAGTGTACTTTGTTGTAGTGGCAGGGTTAAAAATTTTTTTGTGAAAGGTAAATTTAATACATAATTGGTATGTCGCAAAATACAGTAGTTTTAAAATGGTGGGGAGGGGCAGACACTTAGGCTGTATGGGGCCCCAAAATTCCTGATGGCGGCCCTGGCTGGAGGGAAAGAGTGGTTCCTTGATGGCTTTGAAGGAAAAGCAAGGGGGAAACTACAGTTACAATGCCTGAAGGGCTACGTTTCTTGAATCATTAGGGCCATGATTCCCCCAACATTATATCTTCCTCCGGCCCTCTAAATAAATCACTTGTGTCTAATCCAAACCTTTTCTAAGTGCTAGCAGCTGAAGTTCTCTTATGTGGTCTGAACTCAAGCTGTGTCTTAAAAGTCTTATTGTGCAATCTGCTACTCCTCTTTAAAGATGCGCCCCAAAGGACTTTCTTCTCTCATGGGAATTGCCTTTTATCAGTTCATTTCAGTTGAAGTCATCCTGTTTCATTAACAGGCCTATAATTTGCAGTTGAATATATTTTACCCTTCAGCATCAGCAGCATTCTTTCAGATACTCAGTGAACAACTGAGTGGTGCCTTCTGTTTCAAGAGGAGGCAGGCCACATACACACAGAGAAAAAGGAAGATATAGCAGCAGGTATCTCTTAACATTTGGAAATTAACTTCTCAGATGCAACATTATTGGTCTCTTTTGAAACACTAAAATGAATTGGGTAATGCCCATAACATTTTGCATCTTGTCATTGCAGTCGGGTACGTGAGATTTATCATGGAAAATGATGCTTTTATGTCACTTTTGAGTAATTCATAAATTCAGTTTGTAGACATTGTGCATTGGCTTTACCTATAACCAGTAATAGGCAGCCGGTGGAACTGCGTTCCACCCCATTCTGCCTGCTGCCCACCTCTGCCTATAACTAATGACGAGAAATAGCAACCCATTCAAACCCAATCTCTTTAGTTGCTGACTAAAAATAGTGTGACTAATCCTTAAATAGAGACATCTGTGACAAAGCAGAGGTTAAAAAGTGTCAAGATTGCTACTACAATCAAACCCCACAGTTGAAACTCTGGTCATTGTTCTGTGTGATAACAGAAGGGAAATATTAAAATTTGTGAAATGTCAATAACTATATCTCATCTACAATGACATTTTTTAGAGTCAAACCAAGTCTTGATTTCAATTGTACTATCAATCAGCATAATTCAGAGCCAAGGTTATTAACTAAGCCTTGTTGTGATCATGTGAAACTCTAAATCTCTGTGTAGATTGTTTGGTCTAATTTTTAAAAAAGATTTCAGACTCACTTATACCGCCAGGCATGGGGGAGTTGAGATATTCCTTCCCCCTAGGTCATTACAAGTTATGCATGGTATGTTTGTGTGTATGTTTGGTTTTATAATAAGGGTTTTTAGTTGTTTTATTATTGGATTGTTACATGTTGTCTATGGAGAGGGGCGGCATACAAATCCAATAAATTATTTATTTATTATAATAAAAATTTATTATTATTATTATTATTATTATTATTATTATTATTATTATTATTAAATTTTCTGCTGATATTAGAATCTGGCCTAATTTCTATTATTGTTTGAATATGGATTTATGCTTTGAAATAGTGATAAAATTACTTAGGGCATGTCTATTCTTGCAGGCTTCATCATTGATTTTAAAACATGAAGTTATTAGAATGCTCCCTAATTTGGCCTAACCCTGAGAGAAGTAGCAATCTGAAAGAAAGATCAATACTGTATTCTCACCACTGCACCACTACGGTTCATGATAATATTGTAATATAAATTGCATTAAAAATAATATAAAAAGATATAATATACTATAGAAAAGGTTCAATTTGCATGAGATGATTTTGTATGATTGAATTATTCCATCCTGGGAGGTATTTTCTTATGCTACTTTCTCCCAAGGTGTCTTGGAAAATGGTAGGGGGGAAATTTTTGAGTGAAAGAAAATTTCTAAATGTTTAAAACTCACAGTTGTTTCTGGAAACAGGAAAAGACTATCTTATTGGTGAGTGTAATAACTGAGATACACAAGTTCTAACTATTTCTTCTTTATTCACAGCGGGAGGTTAACGAGCGGCTGTAACACTTTCACTCCGGCTCGCGCTCAGCAGAAAATGTGTAAGACCAGGAGCACTCCTATTTATAACATTTAGCCCAGCAACAAGCGGCGGCTGACAGCTATCTGATATTGGCGCCAAACTACACAAGCCAATAGGAAACAGGTAAACAGTTCTTATTACATTTGATGCGTTCTGCTTAACAACAACTATTTAGAACTTTGCCTAGATACAATTCTTTATATAAACTTCGGACATAACAGTGAGCTTTTGGAAGTAGGTGAGAAGAATAGGTGGCATTTTGCCCCTTGTTATGTGTAGATGTCGTTTATAATTTTAGGTGGATATTACAGTTGGAGATTTGAAAATATTTTATTCCATGCATTGCTCAGGTTTAGCCAAAAGGAGCAGCAGGTAAATCTAAAAAGCCTATATCCACTCAACTGCAACTATTAAATTCATAGTACCATTGAGAGAAAGCTTATCGAATAGATGTTATATTCCTGCTTAACAAACTAAGCCAAGTATGAATTATGGCTGTATTAGGAGAAGGCCATAAATGGTATTATAAACAGTAGGCACAAACCATTAGCAAAATGAGCAATCAGCATGCTACAAATTCCCATGTAGAGACTCAGATATGTTATGATATCTTTATGCTTTGGTTGGGAGGCAAATTAGAACTGCTCAGACAAATCAATCCCTTTCGGCATCCTTATATATACAGAGCTGCTGCTGTATTCACTAGACAGAATAACTTAGTTAAATTCTCATCAGAACATTGGCCAGAAAATAATGCTGGGCAGTTGGGGAAAACCTAATAGTAACCAAATCAAGGCTACAAATCACAGGCATGAGATTCCTTCTTCTGTACAGCTGCATCTCACTACTCTTTAGTGAAACTTGAATGGTGGGTCATGTCTGTCAAAGTTAAAAAAAGGAAGAATGTGCAATTATGGGCTGCAGATTAGTAGTAAAATAAATAAGTAATGAGTATGGTCTATTCATCTCTCATTTAAACTATCAGAAGACCACAAACCCACTTATACTTCTGCATAGTATAACATACTATGTATAGTGTCTGATGTGTTTTAGCAAATTAAACTACTATATTTTTGAATTTCTAAACTACAACTACATTTAAATTAAAATCAAGGCTAAATCTGGAATTGAAATTGACTGGGTCTTTACTTCCTGCTTTATTACATATATTTGACAGCTGCACTTTTGCTTCCTACAAATATATGAAGTATATGAAATAATGGGAATGCTTTGAAGCATAGAATGAGCAAGTCAGGCCATGCTGTAAGAGTGGGTTGTTGCTTCTGTGGCAAAGATCTGTTAAAAACCATATTGATGATAGCACCATTATCATAGATGATCATCATAGTATGGTAAAGGTAAAAGTTTTCCCTATTGAGTTGTATCCAACTCTAGGGAGCAATACTCTTCTCTGTTTCTTAGCTGAGGAAGCCAACCTTTTCCGAAAACACTTGTGAGGTCATGTGACCAACATGAATATATGCCAAACTTCACAGAGTATTGTTACCTTCCCACTGGAGTGGTATCTATGTACTGTATCTACTCACATTTGCATGCTTTTGATCTGCAAAGTGGGCAGGAGCTGTGGCAAGAAAGGGAGTTCAGCTCATTGCATGGTGCTTGGGTCTCGAAGTTGGACTGTCCAGCTGACAAGCTTAGCATCTTTAATTGCTGAACCATCATGTTCCCCCACCCCCAGACATATGCAAATGTGCAAAATGGTATTTTCCTTGCCATAAGCAATCTGTCAGCAATATTAGCAACAGCAATAGCACTTATATACATCATAGTGCTTAACACCCCTCTCTAAGTGGTTTATGAGTCAACATATATCCCCCAACAATTTTGGTCCTCATTTTACTGATCTCAGAAAGATGGAAGGATGAGTTAACCTTGAGCCATTCAGAACTGAACTTCTGGAGTGAGCAGAGAGTAAGCCTGAAATACTGTATTCTAACCACTGTACCATCACATTTTCACAGATATGGGATGATTATCAGATTATCAGAGTTATCAAATCTATGGATATATTTTCCAGAGAGATTTATTTCCAAGCACCATGGCTACACAAAGATCAAAGCTTATCTAAGTATAATTGTGAAGCACAGGAAGTCCAGGTAGTTTAAAATTTATTGCATGTTCATGCTCTCCACAAGAATCTGAATGACTAAGGGTCAAAGCAAATTGGCGGTAGATAAGAGTCAAAGGAATTCAAGCAGGATGGATTAGATATCTTGTAGGTGTGCAGGAATATACTGATGACGTGTTTGGGCTCAGACTGGTCATCTTCTGGATTAACTCGCTAATGCCATGCCTTGTGCAAACTGCCTCAAGAAGAATAGCAGTACAGTACTTCAAAATACAGTCAAATAATGTCACTATTGTTATATTAGCACAAAGCAGCTGGCCTATCTTCAATCTTGAAAATCCAGTAGGTATAGTCCCTCACAGGTAATCTTCAAAGTTGAAAGTCATGCATTCAATATGGCATTTCCTTTCTGTCTAGCAAATGAATAGATAAATCATCTCAGCTGTACTCCCTTCCCTTTCTTTTTTAATCTATGCCTTGTATTCCTTCTGAATCCACAATGGTAATACTAAAATAGGAACATTCTCTTTTCCATTAAAAGTCTAACAACTCTGCTATGTAGTATTAAGACATTTAAATGATTCAAAAGCTGAAACTTGTGTCTATTTTTCTTCACTTGGCTGACTGAATACTGTGCCCTGGTTTGCTAGAAATACTACCTTCGTTTTTTGTTGCTTTTAATCAGGATGGCTATAGATCTCTGAGGCTTAGCTAGTTATCTTTCAGAAGCTACTTCTTGTAATACTAAGAGCATTAGTGGCCTATTCATTCATTTTCCATGGAGAACAATGACCAGGAAATCCAATGAAATACAGGAAAGAGTGAATTTACTACTGTATATCATTTTTTCATCATAGATATAACAGATGAAGCTGCTTCTATATATCATAAAGAGAAACAGAAAAGCTCCCAGATATCATTTGTCTAAATTTTTCCCTTTTCCAAGAAGCGTTGGAGCTCCATTTGGTTTTTTTTAAAAAAAATAGCTGAAAAGTATTTCACTTTTTTCTTCCCAAATATACACAGGATAAACTTGTAAACACAAGACGTAAGTATCCATTATTGTTGTTGTTGTTATTATTATTATTATTATTATTATTATTATTATTATTATTATTATTATTTATTAGATTTATATGCCGCCCCTCTCCGAAGACTAGCTACTCCAATACCTAGCTTATTCACTTCTTTTGCTGAAATTTACTAAGCCAATGAAACATTTTTGGAAAATAACATTCTTGGTGTAAGTATCTGCATGAATGTATCAGGAGTCTTCCACTGAAATGAATGCATGTTTGTAAAGAATGAATACAGTGACATCTTTCCAGGCCATAAGATATGGGGGTGGGGGGCAGAGTTCAAACCACCCATGAGAAAAGAAACACACATCTGCATCCACTAATTCTTCTTCTCCAACTTGTCACTCATATATACCGATATAAATATGAATATTTGAATAAATTAATGTTAGTTTGGTGCTTGTATGTCTTAAAATAAAAAATGCATTATTTCATTTATTATATTGGACTAGCTAATGTTCTTTTCAAACCACTGTACCTTACAAAGAAGACAATGATTCTGCTTTTGTTTGGGTGATAAAAATCAATTAAATAAAACCACATGCCTTCTTTCCTGGATGTATAGCACTATGGCCTGGAGGAAATAGGGTCATCATGAGTATTAGCCATTAACAGCCTAATCCTCCTTGAAATTGTCTAATCCTTTTTAAAGGCTTCTTATTTGTTGGCCATCTTGTGGTAGTGAATTCTATAGTTTAACCCTGCTGTTCTGTTCGGGTCTGTGAGACCCGAAATCAAGGTTTGAGACCCTGTAAAAAATTTTCCCTGCATATCTGAAACTTGAAATTTCATGACTTTTCATCATTTCAGGGGTTCTCTCTATGAGAATTTTTTTGGGGGGGGTGGGAGGTTTCTTTCTTGCTGAAAAAAAAAACTCCCTAATGTTATGTTCCCGGGTCACCCTGACCCGGACCGAAAACTCTTCATTTGCAGTGCTTATGTTTGGTCTTTTTGAAAGCTTTTTTCACTTGGAAAGTAGTCTGAACATTTCTTCACACAATGGAATGAAAATTGAACTGAAAAAATTAATCCTTATTGGTTTATTGTGCCCATAAATGTGCCCCCCCCCGTTTTTGTGAAAGTTTTTTCAATTTATGGATAGTTTTGCTTGCAAAATGCAGTCTATTTTACTGGAGTTGGTGTGGGATTGGTACCTTGAACATTTCTGAATATAAGAAAAATATAAAGGAACTGAAAAAAATGATTCTTACTGTTTTTTTAACATCAGAAATAAGGCCTCCCCCCCCCCCCTGGCTGCTTGCAACAATTTTCACTTTTTATTTTTTTATGCTCCAAATCCGAAATATTCTTTAAAATCTTACGCATTCATTTACTCAATTTAACAATGCTGATCATCAAAAAAATATTTGTGGGGGTGGGGGAAAAATTTTTTTCTTGGCAAAAAAAAAGTCACATTTACTCTGTTCGGGTCATATAGACCCGGATCAAAATGATTTTTTTTAGGTACTTGAATTTGGTCTTTTTGAAAACTTTTTCCACTGGAAAACTAGTTTGAACATTTATGAACATAATGATATGAAAATTGAACTGGAAAAATTGAGACTTATATTTTTATTTTGATCAAAAAGCCCCTCCCCCCATCCTTTTTGAATTTCGTGTCAATTTATATTTTTTAAGGCTACAAATCCCTAAGGAATTTTCCCCCAAAAGGTTTGATATACTAAATTGAACAATCCTGAACATAAGAAAAATATAAATGAACTGAAAAAAATGACTCTTATTGGTTTATTGTTTTATACTCGAGTATAAGCCTACTCGAGTATAAGCCTATTTGAGTATAAGCATGGGGGCCCATTTATGAGCAAAATAAACCAATAAGGATCATTTTTTCAGTTTAATTTTCATATCATTATGTTCAGAAAGGTTCAAGCTACCAATCCCACACCAAAATAGAATAGTAAAATAGAATGCATTTTGCAGGCAAAATTATCAATAAACTCAAAAGTTTTGATATACTAAATTGAACAATCCTAAACATAAGAAAAATAGAAATGAACTGAAAAAAAATGATTCTTATTGGTTTATTTTTGAATATAAGACCATATCATTTTATACTCGAGTATAAGCCTACTCGAGTATAAGCCTATTTGAGTATAAGCATGGGGGCCCATTTATGAGCAAAATAAACCAATAAGGATTAATTTTCTCAGTTCAATTTTCATATCATTGTGTGCAGAAATGTTCAAGCTACCAATCCCACACCAACTTTAGTAAAATAGAATGGATTTTGCAAGCAAAACTATCCATAAATTGAAAAAACTTTCACAAAAACGGGGGGGGAGGCACATTTATGTGCAAAATAAACCAATAAGGATTAATTTTTTCAGTTCAATTTTCATTCCATTGTGTGCAGAAATGTTCAAACATGTTTCCAGGTGAAAAAAGCTTTCAAAAAGACCAAACATAAGCACTGCAAATGAAGAGTTTTCGGTCCGGGTCAGGGTGACCCGGGAACATAACATTAGGAACTTTTTTCGAACAGAACAGCAGGGTTAAATGTGCTCTTAATGAAGAAAGTACTTTTATTGGACCTGAATCTCTGTTGATTTTGATTATCTAGTTTTATGAAGATCTCCTTTTCATGTGTAATTTATTCCCTTCAATTCTTTTTCAAAATCTCTCTCTTCTGTAGCTGTCATCTATCTGAAAAACTCAAATTTTAATATCTTCTTGAGATGTCTACCGTGTATGAGTAAGTTTCACTTCTATCTTCAGTATCTTTGTAATCACGCATGTATGTTTGTAAAACAATGATAAAATGCTGAAATTATGAAACAGGATTTTTCTGCAGCAGCCTTTAAAAAAAACAGCTGCTTTTCAATTCCATGTCATTAGTCCATATTCAGTCTAATTAATTTGGAAGAAGAGGGATTTAGATATGGATGGACGGATGGATAGATTATATGGATGAATGATAGATAAATGAATAGATGGGTAGACAGAATGACAGACAGACAGACAGACACACACACGCACGCACGCACGCACACACACACACACACACAAACACATACACAGAATTGTTGGAGATAGTTGTTATGTGTCTGCTGCAATTTCATTTTCAAACCTGACACTTATATTTTTCCTATTCAGATTTGAAGGCTTTTCATATTATCGAAGGAAAAAGTAAAGTCATGAGCAAAATGCAACTTTTATTCCTATTTTGGAATAGGAATATTGATACCTTTTCTAGGCTTTCTGAGACAATTAATCCCTAATCAAATTCCTTTCTGTATTGATGTTATGTGGATGCTAGCTGCTACTTTTTAATATATTGATTTCAGGAAACTGATGTATGGTTGTTTCATATCTTAACTTTGTAGAGCATGGAATGTACCACCCAATTTACAGAGTTCCAGACTTTTCAAAGCCAGTGGAGGCTAGGCAAAGTAGTATCTGATTTTCATTGTGACATTCAATAATTTATTGAACAATTTTTATATGTTTATAGTGCTAAATCCGTTGCTGAAACTAACTTTTTGGGCAAACTTGTTGGACAAAGTCCAATGTTGCAGGATTATTTTTTTAAATAATTTGTATGAGAAATTTGTACAGAACCAAAATATGGCTTATTGGTCTGCATTTTTCTTATGTACTTAATTATTATTCTTGTATGATAATGGCTTTAGCATTTCACATGGTGATGGGATACTTATTTAATGTAAATTGGTCACCAAAATATGAAAAAGATGTTGAGACTCTAGAAAGAGTACAGAAAAAAACAACAAATGTGATTAGGGAACTGGAGGATAAAATATATGAAGAAGAGTTGCAGGATTTGGACATGTCTCGTTTAATTAAAAAAAGGAATAGAAGTTGTGGGATAGTAGTGTTCCAATATCTAACAAAAGAAGGTGTGTGTGTGTCAACCTATTCTCCAAAGAATCTGAAAGCAGGACAAAGAAGCAATGGATGGAAATTAATCAAAAAGAGAAGCAACCTAGAAGTAAGGAGCAATTTCCTGACAGAACAATTAATCTATGGACAACTTGTCTTCAAAAGTTGTGAGGCTCCATCACTGGAGGTTTTAAAGAAGATATTAGGCAAGCATTTGTTGAAATGATATAGAGTTTTCTGCTTGAGCAGGGGATTGGACTAAGAAGACCTCCAAGGTCCCTTCCAGCTCTTTTATTGTGTCAATGATGAACAATAAGTACCTTTTACTGATGCCATTTAGTCTTCAAATATTTATTGATTTGTTGATTTGATTTGTATCTCTAGAAAACATAAAAAGAAATACTATTCAGAAGATGTAATTGAGTTCAAATATGTTAATTAAAACAATTTGTGATATGCCAAAACATTTGCAAAGTGGATGAAGTTATTTCATCCTGAAATGGATTGACCTGAAATGATGATGACAATGATAGTATGTATATGTTTATTCTAGAAAGCAGAAAATAGTAACCTGGTGTGTATTGATGTGTTTTTCTAGAAACTATAAGATTCACATTATTTGCCATGGCATGAAGAAACACCCACACCTACTCACCTACTCACCCCACCCCACCCCACACACAAAGAAAGGGAAAACAAAACTAAACCTAGCTATTGGAGTTGAAAAAGGCAAACTGGAAATGAGAATGAGTTGCAGGATTGGGAAAAAAGTTTCAATATTCAGTGGTGATTCCAGCTGTTTTTCTCAGTCAACATTCATCACGGAGGTTTGTCAATATTGGGTTGGTTAATAAAGAGCAACATGAGTAAACATTCTGAAAAGCTATAGTTGCATTTCTTAATACTGACAATGTAAACTTTATTCATTAGGTAATCGGAAAAAAACATTTGTCTTGATAAGCAAGGAGGGAGAAAAACATCTCTATTTTCTAATAATGTAATTTTATTTAAGAAAATAGAAGTATGTTTGGCAATCTGTCTACTTTATACCAATTATTCAGTTTCTATTGCCACCCATCTCAATCCATTTGACTCAAGCTTGGTTGCAGATAAAGTAAATAGTGTTGGAAAAGGTTGATATAACCACTACAAGTAAATTCACTGAGCTGAATGGCTTGGTGAATAGAAACTGCTGGAGCCAAAATACTTTAATTTATATTTTTTTAGAAAAAAAAAAGTTCTGTCATGATAAAGAAGGCAAGATTTCACACTGGAAATGCTAATTGGAACATTAGGCCTGTTCTTTTACTCTGCTAGGAATCCATTCCTTCTTATTCTAAATGTGTCAGGAATAAATACATTCAGACAGGGAACTTAATATTCACGAGTTAAGTTATTTCTGTGTCTTAATAATGCAGGGTATGTGGTGTGATACATACTGACAAGATACTGAATTATATTATGCAAGGGAAATCTTGTGGGCATGAAAAGCACGAACTCCATATGTAATGTAAAGTCCAAAATCTTTTATTTTTATCTTTATTAGAAAATGTTAACTATTTTTAAATTTACACTTTTATTCCTGCATTTATATTCTATGATTTTATTATGATGATGTTAACTTCCCAGTGTAGAAATTAATTAAATAAATAAATCTTAATGATTGTTTAACATTTTTATCAATGGATTGGATAAAGTGACCAGATTTTTAAGATTGGGAAAGAGGGACACCATTGAGGGGGGGGGGGGGTAAAAAATGTTTAGCCAAAAAATTAGCCACTTTTTTCTCTCTTGCTTTCTTTCTCTCTCTCTCTTTTGCTCTCTCTCTCTTTCTCTCCCCTCTCTTGCTCTCTCTCTCTTTCTCTCTCCCTCTTTCTCTCTCCCTCTTTCCCTCTCTCTCTCTCTCACTCTCTCTCTCTTTCTCTCTCTCTCTTTCTCCCCCTATCTCTTTCTCTCTCTCTCTCTCTCTCTTTCTCTCTCTTTCTCTCTCCTTCTTTCTTTCCCTCTCCCTCTCTTTCTCTCTTTCTCTCTCCCTCTGGCTCTCTCTCTCTTTCTCACTCTTTCTTTTTCTCTCTCTCTCTTGTTCTCTCTGTCTCTTGCTCTCTCTCTCTCTCTCCCTATCAATGAGAGAGTGTGCTCAGTCTCCCCACTCATGGCACCGGGGTGAAGGCGAGGAAAAACGTAGAGATGAGATGGACCCATCTTTATTCGCTGGGTGAGCTGGTGCTTGGAAAGAAGATACGGGTTTTGCCGCCCAGCGCAAACACTGCTCCATCCATCTGCCTGTCCCCAAGCACAGCGGATGGGCTATCGGAGGAGGAGGGGGGGAAATGCCTCAGCCGTGTTTCTCTTTCCTTCCCCCACCTTTGCTGCTGTGGCCAGTGAGCCCTCCTGCCTGGGCGGCTCAGCCCCACAGTGGTGGCCATGAAAAGGTGTCAAGCTGGGGGCGAGGAGTGAGCAAGAGTAGAAGAGGAAGAGCGGGGGGAAGTGAAAAAATAAAAAGAAAGAAAGAAAAATAAAAAGGGGGGGGAAGGTGGGAACAGGCACCAGATGTGTTAATTGATGGCTGCAGGAGGCCGAAGAAGATGACCTTCCTTCTTTGCAGCTTCCATGTTTTATCCTGGCACTGGTGATAGAATCTGCCTGGGAAAAACTTGGAAGCCATGAAGAAGGAAGCTCAGTTTCCACGCTACCCAAAATCAGATGATGTGGAGGTCCAGCAATCTCCAGCCGGTGGCTTGTTTCAAAAAATTGGGACTTTTAAAAAATGCCCCAGGACGTGGGACAAATTGCTAAAAAGCAAGTGTGACATTCTAGGCATGAAGATAAATGCATTGACAAAAATTAATCTGATTGGGAGTTAAAAGGTTATATCTCTTATCATCTTAGCATGATTTAATCATGTGTGTGTGTGTGTGTGTGTGTGTGTGTGTATATATATATATATATATATATATATATATATATATATATGTCAAATGTTTTTTTTTTTTTGACACATACAGACACATACAGAATATAGTTGTCGGCTATAAATAAATTAACTGCCTTGAAATGGCCCTGGGTTGGGCCTAGAGGCAAAAAGGAGCTGTGACATTCCTTCAAATATACCAGGGTGATCCTACATAAAAAAACACACACACACATATATATATATGACGGTCTTGGTATATTCGGGTTTCTTCCCGTGTAGGATTTGGAAATTTCTGGCGATGTTTCGACGAGGTCTCACTTGTCATCTTCAGGCTGGTGTTTCTGTCCTTGTTCTAAGGCGAACACTGCGAGACCTGAGCTGCCTTCCTTCTATAAATACTGGTGGCTGGGTGTGGTTTGATGGCTCAGCAATTGCCTGCTGTGTAGAAACTTCCTGGTGAGTCAGTGCGGTAACAATTGGGGTCGTTGATGTAGCTGAGGTATGCTGATTAGTTAATGGTTGTAGATTAGGCGTGAAATCTACGAAAACACACACACACACACACACACACGCACATATATATATATATAAATCACATGTTTTTTGCTGAATTTTTAAAATATATATATTACAAAGGAAGAAATCACAATAAATATTTTGTTAAATATTTTGTTACAATTAATTCAAACAGTAATACATATCAAACTGTGGGGAAATTTGTTGAAGATCTGATGGATAAAATTGTTCAGATGCATTCTCAGTTTGAATTCAAATGTGGAAGAGGGCAGTAGTATATACCATTTTTTAGCAGTACGTTTAGCCCCACCCCTTTTCTGAAGTCATTTCTGCCCCCTCCCTCTCTTGGATAATTGTGACATCATAAAAAAATCATCCCCCCCTTTGAATTATCTTCAACCCTTTTTACAGGAACTACTGATCTTTGTAACAGGAAGCCCTGTACTTCTTAATTATTAACCATAGAGCATAATACAAAATAAATAGAGGCATTTCTGATCGGATGTTAGCCATCTTGAGCCATGATGGGACTCCAAAATTAATTAAAAAGCCTGTTTATGTATTGCAATGTGTAAAGGATTTACCAATGTAAATGAAGAATGCCCTGCCCCTGTTCCAAAGTCTGTTGTAATGCAAAGGTATTTGGAAAAAGCCCCTTTTTGTTCTAGGGGGAGTTTCTTACAACGCAGAGATCTAAAAATAAAATACCATTTAGCAAAAGAGATTTTTGTAGTGATTTGCTTTTCTGAATGCAAGGTATTTGGACTAAGCCCTTTCTTTGTTCTAGGGGGGATTTCTTACAATGCTGGGATGTAAAAATAAAATACCATTTGCAGATTCACTCAAAGATACACATTACAGGATGAAGAAAAGCAACAGAGGTTCGAGAGTGTTTCTGAGTGGGGTACACTTAATGTATTCAAACATCAATAATTAAAAATGTGCTTTTGTGCATGCTTATTTATGACAATAGAGCACAGGGCTTGTTGGGACATGTCCAGGGAAGGGCTACCAAAATTTTTACTATCACAAGGTGGACATGGCTTACGCAGGATGCTGTTTCAACAACTTTCAATGCAAATTGGGTGTTCTGAGGTGGATCTCCATTTTTGCTACCCCACTGTGTCCCCCAGTCCGGGCAGTAGTCCACCGCTGGACATGTCCCAGGAGATTAATGTGTGGGCATGTGTGGTCTAGGGTTTTAAAAGGAGATCTCTGCAGACTTTTGCCAATTCAGCTGCCTAAAACGTAATCTGTGTTTAATAACAGGACCCTTGCAACGGAAATAATAAAAATGATGCTAAGTTAGAGTCAGAGGAACGTTTATTTGAGATTTGGGGCGGCTCACAGCAACAGAAAACAATATATAATACAAATTCAATAATTAGAAAGCTAAAAACCCATAATTTTAAAAACATGCACACAACATACCATACATAAACAGTATAGGCCTGGGGAAGTTATCTCAGTTTCCCCATACCTGACGGCAGAGGTGGGTTTTAATGAGTTTACAAAAGGCAAGGAGGGTGGGGGCAGTTCTAATCTCAGGGGGGAGCTGGTTCCAGAGGGTCGGGGCCACCACAGAGAAGGCTCTTCCTCTGGGACCTGCCAAACGACATTGTTTAGTCGACGGGACCCGGAGAAGGCCAACTCTGTGAGACCTAATCGGTTGCTAGGATTCATGCAGCAGAAGGCGGTCCCGGAAATATTCTGGTCCGATGCCATGAAGGGCTTTATAGGTCAAAACCAACACTTTGAATTGTGACCAGAAACTGCGGAGTGTTGGTGTAACATGGGCATATTTAGGAAAGCCCATGATTGCTCTCGCAGCTGCATTCTGCACGATCTGAAGTTTCCGAACACTCTTCAAAGGTAGCCCCATGTAGAGAGCATTACAGTAGTCGAATTTCGAGGTGATGAGGGCATGAGTGACTGTGAGTAGTGAGTCCCGATCCATATAGGGCCGCAACTGGTGCACCAGGCGAACCTGGACAAACGTCCCCCTCGCCACAGCTGAAAGATGGTTCTCTAATGTGAGCTGAATATTGCATATACTGTCAAAAACATACAATGAGGGTATGCAGAATTTGGGAACAACAACAATAACAATACAACAACAACAACGACATAGGTCTTTCTCAAATTGTCAAGACCTTCATAGTCAAAATTTTACATCACTGTTTGATGGGTTGCTCTCAAAATGAAGGCTGGTGTCTATGAAACAAGCACTTGAGATTGTGATTTGATTTTATTTCAAAATGACTGGCTTAGTTCAGTGTAATATTTGTTTTGCAGTTATACTCCTTTCAAATTTGGATACTGTCCTCTTTGTAAACAAAGTACTAGTCTACATGGACAGATTACCTATCTAAAATATTTAATCTGTGCTCTGCAAGCAGAAATTAGGTGCCCAATTCAGCCATTCCACTCTATTGAGTTGCTCCACTATCAGCCCCCTCTATCCAAAAGATCCTGCAGGATAAGTTGTGAATGCTCCAACACTGGAAGTTTTTAAGAAGATATTGCATAATCCTTTGTCTGAAGTAAATCTAAAGGAGAGAAGTGTTTTTAATAGGAAAGTGAACACAAGAACAAGGGGGCTAAATCTGAGGTTAGTTGGGGAAAGATTAGAAGTAACGTGAGGAAAATATTATTTCACTGAAAGAGTAGTTGATGTTTGGAACAAACTTTCAGCAGATGTGGTTTGTAAATTCACAGTAACTGAATTTAAACATGCCTGGGATAAACATATATCCATCCTAAGATAAAATACAAGAAATAGTATAAGGGCAGACTAGATGGACCATGAGGTCTTTTTCTGCCATCAATCTTCTATGTTTCTATGTAATGTAGGGTCTCCTGCCCAAGATGGGGGTTGGACTAGAAGACTTCCAAGATCCCTTCCAACTCTGTTGATGTTGTTCTTGTTGTTGTTCTTTTTCTTCTTGTTGTTCTTCTTGTTCTTGTTCTTGTTCTTCTTGTTCTTGTTCTTCTTGTTCTTGTTCTTGTTCTTGTTCTTGTTCTTCTTCCTCTTCCAACCACAACTACTACTACTACTACTACTACTACTACTACTACTACTACTACTATTATTATTATTATTATTATTATTATTATTATTATTATTGGCTATAAATCACTGTAAAGTGGTATATAACTCTAAAGTGCTATTGCTATTGGAGTTGCTGGAGAATGAACTTGTCAGATTATCTGGCTATGGTTTGACTCTATGGGACCTGAAGAAGTAGACAGGATCTTTGCAGGTTGTTACCTGTTTATTAGATCTTTGCCCTTCCTAGTTAGAGAATCACTGCAGGAGGGTGACCTGCAGGTGGTCCAAGCAGTGATTAATGCATTGCTGCAGGAATTTCTGGCATCACTTAAATGAAATGAAAGAAAATCTAGATCATGATGGCAACATGCTGCAAATCTTAAAAAAACCGATTCAATGGCTAATTTGGTAATGCATGAGATTCAAACATCAATATAATTTTTTGTCATGTGCTGTATGTTGTCAAGTGCAGGGGTCTTAGCAATTCAAATGAATATATAGATTTATTGTAAGCTAAAGCTATCTTCAAGAATCTGAACTAATAGTCAAAGCAAATTGGCAGTAGAAACGGGTCACTGGATTTCAAATTTGGCTCGACTTATGTCTCTTATAGGCACAAAGTGACTCAACACTAATGGCATACTTGACTTCTCCCTTGTGCTCATCCTGGTCATATATATAGTTGAATCAATTCCAGACCTCTTTCTTTATTGAATGTTCATTACAACCCTTTTACATCAATACTTGCAACACTTGCAAAATACAATTAAAAAATATTTATCTCATAGTGATACATGAGAGCTAATAGAGATATCTTGAATATTATAGGTAATAACAGTATAAATTAGAATAACCAGAAGACAATGATTATTTTTCCTGAGGCTGTGAAAACTATTTATAATTTCAAATGGTATTTCATAGTTATGACTCTAAAGAAAATGAATTATGCCTCTAAATCTTTACATGGATTCAGTGTATTGATAAAGAACAAGAAGCCAATATCACAGTAACTTTTTAAATCACAAAACTATTCCATAATAAGGGGGAATGTATAAGCTCTCCTTCATATCATTTCTTAGTCTTAATGGCATTGGAGCCATTGACAAAGAAGATAAGTGAAGAAAAACAAACAACTCAAAAATATAAACTGGATGCATACGATGCTGATATTTAATCCAAGGATGAAGTTTAATGTAATGAAAAAGTTAAATATCTAGGAATTTACATAAAAAAATAATTATTCACATAACTGGGAAATTATAATGATATCCCTTCTTTTGATGGAGAAAATTAAAACTATCTTTGTTAGGAATAATTGCAGTATCAAAATGAACATCCTACCAAGACTTAATTTTCATGTTTCAAATGACAACAATAAAATTTGAAAACATGGAATTAAATGTCTATGGAGATTCTCAGTCATCCAGATCATGGTTGTTCCAAAGGTGCTTTTTTCAAAAAAGCAGTGGATTTTCTGGTTTTTCTTTGAAGACCTTTTGCTTCTCATCCAAGAAGCTTCTTCAGATCTGACTGGACGATGTGAAATGGAAGGATTTATACTCCTTGCAGACAGCTGGTCATTTGCATACTTTGTTGTCTTCAAAAGAGGACCCTGTGTCTTTTAAATGCAGATGGTGAACAAACACATTCAGAAGTCCATCTGCATTTAAAGGTCATAGGCACCACTTTTGAAGACAACGACAAAATCCATATTTTGGACAGAGAGGATCTCTTTTTTGCAAGAGGGGTTAAAGAGGTCATCTATGTGAAAACTGAACAACTCTCTCTCACTCAACAGAGCAGTATCATCTATCTCCAAATGCAAGGGCGGCCAATTTAATGACTTCTCAAAATTGCGCTGGCACCAGGGAGAATAAGGGCTTGGTGCTTAGCCAATTAGGCTGCGATCTTGCGAGGCATCATGAGATCGCTGTTGCTTGGCTTTGCGCTCCTGCGCGCTGCCTTTCGGAGCTGGGGCTTGCTTGGGCGAGCCCTATAAATAGGGCTTCGCCTCAGGCATTCTTCCTCTGCCCCCGGCTCCTGAAGAAGTGAACACCTGCCTGCCCTCCCTATCTTACAGTGTACTTTGAAGGGGTCGCCCACGGGGGCCGAATAGGATTTTTTTTGCGGTCTCAGTATTTTAGCAGCAACCATTTTTTTGCCTATTCCACACTGGGGAGTGAGGATGGACTGGTTAGGGGGTGTGACACATTTAGTCACAATTTGATAATTGGCTTCCCTTTGGTCACTGGGGTTGGCAGGTTAGGGGCGGAAATAGGCAGTGGTAGAAACTGCATGTTCTCCTTTAGGGCATCTTTTGAAAGATGATGGGCAACCTCTCGCCAGGAGCTCAAGGTACCGTGCGACCAGGGCATTAGAGAGGGGGTGCCCTTGGGACTCATCTATCCCAATAGACAGAAGGGGATGGGATGGTGAGCCCTCCCACACGCCAAGGCGTGGCCAAGAACCAGGTCAGGGTGTGTTACCTTCACTTTATTCAGCAAGGAGCTGCGCCTATAGTTGCCCAGGAAGGATATTCGTGAATTATTTCTACCCCAAAATTTTTAGTGGCCTCTGCAGATCCTGGTTATTGGTTGATAATCAGTTAAAGTTCATTTAACTTTAATAAAGTGACCCATTTAAACCCAGCTCTTGTCCTTGTTCTTATTCCGCCTCCGGCGCAATCTACAACACAGTCCTTTCAACAGTTCCAAGAAGACTCCACACCAATTTGAACCACTCAGATGACACTAATGAAACAGATAAACCTCCAAGTAACCTTAATTATCCACTAAAAGAATGCAAATGTCAAGCTGTCTGCAAGGAATACAGTGATCCCTCGATTTTCGCTATCTCGATCTTCGCGAAACGCTATATCGCGATTTTTCAAAAAATAATAAATTAAAAATACGTGCGTGGTTTCTTTTCTACACCACGGTTTTTCCCGCCCGATGACATCACACGTCATCACCAAACTGACGTCTGCCATTGCTGGTTGGCCGAAATCTCGGCCAATCAGCTTTGTTTTCTCAGCGTGCTTTGAAACTTTTGGAACTGTTGGAACTGTTGGAACTGTTGGAACTGTTGGAACTGTTGGAACTTGTTAAGACTTGTTGGAAGATGGCTCCTAAACGTTGCACACGGAGTGGAGGCGGCGACGCTAAAAAGAGCAGGAAGATGCTGACAATTAAGGAGAAAATTGATCTTTGGACATGCTGAAAGCGGGACGTTCTAATGTAGATGTTGGTTGGCATTATGGGATCAACGAATCGACTGTGCGATACATTCGGAAAGACGAAAAGAAGATAAGGCAAACTTCTCAGATAATGTTCAACAAGGCTGCAAAAAGAATGGTGACGCCTAGAAACAAACGCCTTATGAAGATGGAAGCTGCTTTGTCCGTGTGGGTACAAGACTGCCGCAAAAAGAGCATTGCTTTGGATACGAACACTATACGAACCAAGGCGCAGCAACTGTACAATCGTCTTGTAAACACAGAAGGAGGCGATGCAGATGAGGGAAACCCAGGTGAGGGCTGGGGTTTTTTATTCTGTCATTATTTAAGTGCTTTTTAAGGAAGGAGGGAAGGAAGGAGGGAAGGGAGGGAAGGAGGGAAGGAGGGAAGGAAGGAAGGGAGGGAAGGAGGGAGGGAAGGAAGGAAGGAGGGAGGGAAGGAGGGAGGGAAGGAGGGAGGGAAGGAGGGAAGGAAGGAGGGAGGGAAGGAGGGAAGGAAGGAGGGAAGGAAGGAGGGAGAGAAGGAGGGAGGGAAGGAGAGAAGGGAAGGAGAGAAGGGAAGGAGGGAGGGAAGGAGGGAAGGAAGGAGGGAGGGAAGGAGGGAGGGAAGGAAGGACTGTATGCTTTCATTCAAGTCACTTCTCTCTCCCTTTCCTGTCATTCTCTGTAGATGAAGGTGCTGGTGACTCTGAAGACCCCCAGCCATCAACATCTTCTGCTTCTTCAGCCCCAGCCACATTCACAGCAAGCAAAGGGTGGTTTGAGAAATTTCAACGGCGCTATGGCCTGAAGAGTGTGTCATTGCATGGAGAAGCTGCCTCAGCAGATACAGGTGCAGCCGAAAACTTCGTCCAGCGCACGTTTAAAGACCTAATTTCAGAAGGGGGCTACCTTCCAGAACAGGTGTTCAACATGGACGAAACAGGCCTGTTCTGGAAGAGGATGCCTTCACGGACTTTCTTGATGCAAGATGAAGCCAAAGCCCCTGGCTTTAAGGCCATGAAAGATCGGGTGACTTTGATCATGTGTGGGAATGCAGCAGGCTTTTTGATGAAGCCAGGGCTAATTTATAAGTCACGAAATCCAAGAGACCTCAAGAACAGAAATAAGAATGCATTGCCAGTGTACTGGATGCATAATCCTAAAGCATGGATTACAAAAACCCCCACGCGGGACTGGTTTCATCAGTGCTTCATCCCACAGGTGCAGGTTTATTTGGCTGGCAAAGGACTCAATTTCAAAGTGCTTCTCCTAATGGACAATGCTGGAGGCCATGATGACCTGGCACATGAACATGATGGGGTGCAAGTCGAATTCTTGCCACCAAACACCACATCGCTTATCCAGCCGATGGATCAAGGTGTTATCCGCGCATTTAAGGCACTGTACACGCGCAATTCTCTTGGAAGCATCGTGGAAGCAATGGATGCTGATGAAAACTTCACATTGAAGGCCTACTGGCGTCAGTACACAATGGCATCTTGTCTGAAGAACATTCAGAATGCCTTAATGGATATGAAGTCACAGACAATGAATGCCTGCTGGAGGAAATTGTGGCCAGAAGTGGTGCATGATTACAAGGGATTTGCTCCCGAAGAAATTCAAGATGCTGCAGTCCAGAACTCTGTGAAGCTGGCACAGGCACTGGGTGGAGAAGGCTTCATTGACATGACACCAGAGGAAGTCAATGGTTTGCTTGATGAGCATGGCCTACCGCTGACAGACAAAGATCTGGAGGAGCTGACCAGGTCAGCGAGTGAAGAAGAGGAGGAAGCGGAAGCTGAACAAGCTGAGGAAGAAGAAGATGTTGGCCTAACGCTTGAGCGGCTTGCAGAACTGAACAGAGCTGCTGCAAATGTACAACGCATGGTGGAACTTTGGGATCCCAACATGACTCGCTCTATACAATTTAAGGCCTCCCTTGACAACACCTTTGCACCATACAGAGCCATGTTAGCCCAGAAAAAGAAACTGCGCCAACAACTGCCCATAACTATGTTTGTCACAAAAACCAAGAGGTCTGTCACACCATCACCTGCAGCGTCCATTGTAGACATGGTGATAGAAGAAGATCCCGAGTTATCCTAGTTATGCTACCCCCCCCAAAAATGTAAAAATGTAAATAAATATTGTTATTATTTCTATCAGGATGGCTAAGTGTGTTATTCAATGTGTACAGTACAGGTACAGGTAGAGGTACATACAGTACAGTAATTAAGGGGATGGGAAATGGTAATTTGTGGGTTGAAAGTGTTGGGACTGAGTGGCATACAGAAGAATGAATGAATGACTGAGTGAATGAAATTCAAACACAGGTGAGGGCTGGGGTTTTTTATTCTGTCATTGTTTAAGTGCTTTTTACGAAAGGAAGGAAGGAGGGAAGGAAGGAGGGAAGGAGAGAAGGGAAGGAAGGAGGGAAGGAGGGAAGGAAGGAAGGAGGAAAGGAGGGAGGGAAGGAGAGAAGGGAAGGAAGGAGGGAAGGAGGGAAGGAAGGAAGGAGGGAAGGAGGGAGGGAGGGAAGTAGAGAAGGGAAGGAAGGAGGGAAGGAGGGAAGGAGGGAACGAGGGAAGGAGGGAAGGAGGGAGGGAGGGAAGGAGGGAGCGAAGGAGAGAAGGGAAGGAATGAGGGAAGGAAGGAGGGAGGGAGGGAAGGAAGGAAGGAGGGAAGGAAGGAGGGAGGGAAGGAGGGAGGGAAGGAAGGAGGCGGGCATTCTAAAGCCGAGAAGCCGTTGCCACAAGCGCTGCTGAAGGAGGACTCGTGCCCCAAGAAAGCCGGTGAGAGGGGCGAATTGGGCGGGCGGGGGGTAGCGGCGAGGAGCCTGGAGGTGCTGGGGGGTGGTGGCCGGCATGAAAAACAACCATTGCCAGCCTCCGAACTTTCGTCACTCCACCATCTGCACATGCGTGGCCATGGAAAAAGGGCGCGCATGCGCAGATGGTGTTTTTACTTCTGCACCGCTATATCGCGAAAAATCGATTATCGCGAGAGGTCTTGGAACGGAGCCCTCGCGATAATCGAGGGATCACTGTATAAATCTTTCCATTTCGCACCATCTAGTCAGATCTGAAGAAGCTTCTTGAATGCAAAGCGAAGCATCTTCAAGAAAAACCAGAAAATCCAGTTGCCTCTTGAAAAAAGCACCCTTGGGACATGGAATTAATTGATTAATAGGGATAAGTATCACATTTTTATGGCCTAAGAAAAATGTAAGATTATATTCAGGATACTGGACCTGATGTGACACAATAAGAGGCAATGATGGTTATAAATTGCCAACTTAATCCACTTGTTTTCTCTTTTTTGCCTTTTTTTATTTTCCTTTACTCTTGTGTGTCTTTTTCATATTTTCTTTAAAATTTCAATTAAAATATAATTAACAACTATTACCAGTGCTATTTCCCATGATTTTCAATACCATAGATTAAAAAAAATGTACTTCAGCATTCAATTATGTATATTGAGTGTGCCTGTGGTATCATTTTATATATCATGGGCAAAATTATTATTAAAACTAAATTAGAATTAATTATGAAATATTGTGGCATATCTTTTCAAATTTCCTCAAAAGCATCCATCCAAAACTAATAATTAACTAGGCAATGTCACTGATATGATAACGTTAACCAACTTGATAGTACAATCTGGAAAGATTTAATTAATACGATGTAATTTGAGGGGGTTGGAGAGCTATCTCTGAATTATTTTAATTGGCCATTTTTGATGCTTGCCAAAATTCCTATAAAAGCTAATTCATAAAGTTCAGATTCCAAGTCGCCCCCCCCCCCCCCACTCTTCTCTTGTATAGTTTTGGAGAACCTGTTGTATTTGATATAAGAATTTTTTCTAATATTGGAATACAGGTAATACTTAACTTATGACTGACCACTTAGTGATTGTTTGAAGTTATGACCCCTCAAAGATACTTAAAACACGGATTTGAAATTCTAATACAGTGATACCTCGTCTTACGAACACCTCGTCATACAAACTTTTCGAGATATGAACCCGGGGTTTAAGATTATTTTGCCTCTTCTTCCGAACTATTTTAACCTTACGAACCCACCACCACTGCTGGGATGCCCCACCTCCAGACTTCCATTGCCAGCTGAAGCACCCATTTTCATGCTGGTGAGATCCCCCTGAGTCTCCCCTCCATGGGAAACCCCACCTCCGGACTTCTACATTTTTGCGATGCTGTAGGGGAATCCCAGTAGGGGAATTGCAAAAAAAGGCGCTTTGCTGGCAATGGAAGTTCAGAGGTGGGTTTTCCCAGCGAGGGAAGCCTCAGCGAAATCGCAGCATTTGCATTTGCAATGCTGCAATTTTGCTGAGGTTTCCCTCGCTGGAAAACCCCACCTCCAGACTTTTGTTGCCAGCAAAGTGCCCGTTTTTGCGATGGTGGGATTACCCTGCAGCATTGCAAAAACACAGAAGTCCGGAGGTGGGGTTTCCCATGGAGGGGAGCCTCAGCCACCAGCATGAAAATGGGCGCTTTGACTGGCAAAAGGGATGAATTTTGGGCTTTCACGCATTAATCGCTTTTCCATTGATTCCTATGTGAAACATTGTTTTGTCTTACGAACTTTTCACCTTATGAACCTCATCCTGGAACCAATTAAGTTCATAAGACAAGGTATCACTGTACTATGGTTTCCTCATGGGGATGTAATCATATTTTGGTCACTGAGCAACCAGCCCATATTTGTGACTGTTTGCAGAATGTCACAATCATGTGACATTAAATAAGCAAGCAAGCAAGCAAACAAACAAACAAACAGATGTGACTGAGATTTACTACTTTTTCCCTAGAACACAGGGTTTCCAGAAAAGAAAAGAAAAAAGGAAGGAAGGAAGGAAGGAAGGAAGGAAGGAAGGAAGGAAGGAAGGAAGGAAGGAAAGACAGTTGTCCCGAGTCTTCAGAGAGAGCTTGGTAAATCTCACTTTTAAGTTTATCATTTTGAATTATAATTTGGTATGTATCTTCTGTAGCTGAGTTTGGAGTACTGCAGCATCGTTTATTGAACGGTTAAAGAAGTTCAG
This sequence comes from Erythrolamprus reginae, assembly GCF_031021105.1. Lineage (NCBI taxonomy): Eukaryota > Metazoa > Chordata > Lepidosauria > Squamata > Dipsadidae > Erythrolamprus > Erythrolamprus reginae. The sequence goes on along the minus strand of NC_091956.1, from coordinate 55,319,252 downwards.
ATCTGTTTAAGAAAGAAAATAATACATTTTTATCATATATTAGAAATAATTCCTTGGAAATGCTGTGTGTCTTGTATAATCCGCTTCTTGTAACTTTTAATTAAAAGGGATCCTTAAAAGCATTGAATTGCAATATCTGTTTATTTGCAACATGTCAGTATTTTTGAAGCATTTATAGAATATTTATTGATGGACATGAATAGGCTCAGGTAAAAGTTATATGTCAATAATATTTTACACAAAAAGTGAGAAAAAAAACCTAATGTAATTCACTGATGGGAAAAAGGATGCATTAGTAAGTCTAGAAGTGATATTTTCAATTGGCATAGAATTGAGAAGTAATAGAGGATAACTTAAGTAAGAAGAACATACCTGTATGCAGGATATAAGGAGAGAGAATGGGGGAGGGGAGTTAAAACATTTTGATATTAAGAGCCGCCTGCCCAATAAGATTAAATATTATTATAGCAAATGATTGTGCAGTCAATTCACTAAACTGCTTTTTCAGCCTACTAGGCTTCTTTGGTGAATTATACATTAGCAGGTATAAATTGGATATTTTCAATATCCATAAAAATGGGCCCCGGACACACACTTCCCCCCCTACAAAACTGGCAGCATATAAAATATGGAAAGTCTTGGTAGTCACTATTTTAATACATCTTGCTTATAAAAAGTTGTTTTCTGTTTCTTTGCATGCTCGCAAAATAAGCAATTAAAGGGCTCACTGATTAAATATGGCTACAAGTCATTCCTGTAAACCATTTTATAATTTTAAAAAGGAGCCTGAGAAACTTAGATGAATTGTAATGAACATGTGATGTAGATGCAAAAATCCATCACTGAAAAAACAATTCTTACACCGTGTCATGTTAAATTGCAATTCCTCATTTGGAAAAGACAATTGGGAAAATGTAACAAGGTGAGATGCTGTAAACAAATAGACATTATCTCTTCCATTGTGAAAAAAGACTCTTACAGGAAAGAAGAAAAAGTAAATATTGTATTTGATTAATGGCTATTATTTCATTTTTCCAAATTAAAGACCATGGAACTGAAACCATTAAATGAGCAAATAAAATCAAGCTAATCTTGTTGAGACTCCCTCCTTATTTAAAACATTAAACTTAATTGATCATTCAAGAAATACTACCTTTATATCTTTGTGTAGTTGATTTTTCTAGTGGATTTTTAATAGCCTTGTTAAGACATACAAATGTACTTAATGGACACAGATGAATAAGGACAATCACATCTCTGAAGTCCGCACTATGCTTATTCATGTGCATTGCTGTAGAAATACCAGATCCTACAAAACTGATGAATGAAGTTATTCAAAACTGAAAGGGCCTTGTAAGCCTGTTGTCCTACCCCCACTCTCACCCTTAATTGCTCAGGCCTTTTCTGCTGACTAGGTTTGCAGTCCTGTCAATGTAATAAAACAACAAAAAGGTTGTGAGAATATAGCCCTGTACAGATTTTGTTGAAAGCTTTTTTTTTGTTTTCAAAATTAGATGCTAAATAATGGTCATTTGTTTTTAGTGCAAAATACATTGGCCAGTGAAAATGGAATCCCAAAAAAGGAAGTTTTTTATTATTTAGTTTTATTTTGTTTTGTAATTTATTCCTTTATGAATTTTGTGTGTTTTGTCAGTGGGTTTTTTTTTTAGTAAGCATTTGGAAGAAAATAAATAAAGTGTTTGTAGTGTACCTTGTCCTGCTGTTCTAAAAACTTGATTCTGCATGGACATAATTTTAAATTAAGCTCTAGTTGGTAAGCTTATAACAATTGGATGTTAAAAATGGCCAGTCTTCTTCCTGTCAGACAATTTTACCTGAATATTATCCCATAAGAATCCCCTTATCTTCCAAGCTAAAGCTGGGCATAAATTACTCCTGGAAAATTGTAGGGAGAAAATTGGATCTTTGATTTACCTGGGAAATGAGAAAATATGGAACAATTCCCCCAAAGCAGGTTTCTCATGCAGTGTTGATGTTGGTATTGTTAATAAAAGTTCATGGAAGAATTCCTCTTACCTCTTTCAGAGATGAAACATATATGTGTTGTTTTCATTTTCATTTTGGAACTGTTGGGTTTGCCATCTATTGATGGTAGACTTATTTAGCCTCTTTTTAGGCATGATGGAAAACAAGGAAAGATGAACAGGACTGATTCTAGCTAATATGCCCTAGAGAATTTGAAAACAAATATTTTTCTATTTCAAAATAGAAATAGAAAACTATAGTAGAATTCTGAATAGCTTCCAGTTCTAAATAAGAAAATGGTACTAAAAGGTGTATTAAGAAACCTTCATTTATTAAGACATCATCAGCATTTATTACATTTTGGAGGTAGTTTTTAATGTATGTTGATTTTATGGGACAATCTCCCAATGATGTACTTTCAGCCTCACACGTATCTTTTATTTGCCAGATACATAATAATCATCCAATTACTTTCATGCAGTAACCTCAGATTTAGATTTATTTCATAAACACTAAGAAGCTGATTCTGGCTTTTCACATTGGTAGTTTTTAAATATTTGAGCAACACATTAAATTAATACTTAGCTGGTTTCTGTCAACAACACATTAATGGCCAGTTGGTATTTAATTAGAGTAAATTAACTCACCCATTATTATGTCAAATGTGCAGTTAAGTGTAAGAAGGAATTGTTGAAAGAGTCATCCTTCTTGGTTGCTCTTGTTGCAAAATAAAAAAGAAACTTGTGTAGCTGTTTAACTTGGCCTCCTGCAATTTTAAAACATATTAACATCAGAAAATTTAGATATCTTAATTGGAAATGTAAGCAGCTAAAGTGAAGAAGGCTGGGATAATTTACATAATTATCTTCAGGGGTTCAGGGGTTCAGACCTGGCTACAGCACAGAAACTGCTTTGGTCACTCTGATGAGTGATCTCTGGCGAGCCCAAGATGAAGGTCATTCCTCTATCTTGGTGCTACTTGACCTCTCAGCTGCTTTCGATACTATTGATGATGGTATCCTTCTGTGATGACTCAGAGAGTTGGGAGTGGGAGACACTGTGATATGGAGGTTCTCTTCCTATCTTTCGGCTGGTTGCAGCTGGTGTTGGTACAATGACAGAGATCAACCGCAGACCCCGCCATTGTGGGGTGCCTCAGGGTTCAGTCCTCTCTCCTCTCCTATTTAACATCTACATGAAACCGCTGGGTGATATCATCCAACAACATGGGGTGAGAATTCAGCAATATGCTGATGACACCCAGTTATATATCTCCATCCTGTGTCAGTTCAGTGAAACAGTGGATGCATGTGCCAGTGCCTGGAGGCTGTGAGGGCCTAGATTGCAGTTAACGCGCTCAGACTTAAAAGTGACAAGATCGAGTGGCTGTCGGTATTTCCTCTGAAAGATTATATTGACTATCTATCCTTGGTTCTGGGCGGGGGTGATTACCCCTGTCAGAAAAGGTTCACAATTTTGGTGCCCTCCTAGACTCACACCTAAGATTAGACTAACATCTGACAACTGTAGCTGGGGGACCTTTGCACAAGTTTGCCTAATGCATCAATTGTGATGCTACTTGGACCAGGAGGCTCTTCTCGCAGTCATTCATGCCCTTATCACCTCATGTTAGATTATTGCAACATGTTCTACATGGGGCTAACCATGAAGAGTGTTTGGAGACTACAGTTGGTCCAAAATGCAGCCATGTGAACTGTTGTGGGTCTGCGGAGAGGGGCGGCATACAAATCTAAATAATAAATAAATAAATAAATACCTAAGTACAGCAATGTTACAGCAATTCTCTGTAGACTAAATTGGCTTCCAATTGGTCTCAAGATGCAATTCAAGGTGTTGGTCATTACCTTTAAAGCCTACATGGCTTAGGGCAAGACTATCTTTGAGACTGCCTTCTACCACATAGATCCCAGTGACTGATAAGGGCCCACAGAGTTGGTCTTCTCCAGATCTCGTCAGCTAAACAGTGTCGGCTGGCAGGTCCGTGGGGAGGGCTTTCTCTGTGGCTGATCCAACTCTCTGGAACCAGCTACCTCCTAAGATCCAGACCAGCCCCACCCTACTGGCCTTCCGGAAAGCTGTAAAGACCAGGTTTTGCAGCAGCCCTGGAGCTGTTGACCTGATAGTATACCATCAAGATCTGGCCATAAAAGATATGTATGAATTTTTTAACTGTTGGATTTAAATTGTTTTAAAGTGTTTGGGAGGTTTTAACATTATTTGTATGTTTTAATTCTAGTTGGGAGCTGCCTAGAGTCCCTAGGAAGATGGGTAGCATACAAATTGAATAAATAAATAAAAAGGTAGACAAACAGACAGACAGACAAATAATATTCATTAAGAAGACATTACATTTTTCATACCATTTTATTTTCCCCATATTTTTTGACAGCTGAAGCAGGAGGAGAGCTGGCATATAATCATAACTATCCTGTTAATGCATAACCATATATTTGTGTTTATTACATGATGGGCCAGTTAGAGATAGTCCTCGACATGACCACAACTGAGCCCAAAATTTATATTACTAAATCCCATCTTACAACCTTTTTTTTTGCCATGGTAGTTGAGTGAATCACTGCAGTTATTAAATTAGAAACAGGTTTATTATATGAATCTGGCTTCCCCATTGACTTTGATTTGATTTATTGGATTTATATGCCGCCCCTCTCCGCAAACTCGGGGCGACTTTGCTTGTTAGAAGTCAAAAAAGGTTATCGTATGACCTTGGGACCCTACAACTGTCATGAATATGAAGCAGTTGCCAAGCATCAAAAGTTTGATCAAGTAATTATGGGGATGCTGCAGTGATTATAAGTGTAAAAAGGGTCACAAGTCACTTTATTCAGTGCCATTATTACAAAGAGTAACAGAATTGGAAGACACCTTGGAAAACTTCTAGTCCAACTCCCTGATCAAGCAGGAAACCCTTTCGGACAAATCATTGTCCAGCCTCCTCTTAAGAACCTCCACTGTTGAAGCACTCATGACTTTTGGAGGCAAGTTGTTCCACTGATTAATTGTTCTAATTTTCAGGAAATTTCTCCTTAGTTCTAGGTTGGTTCTCTCTTTAATTAGTTACCATCCGTTACTAACTTTGAATGTAACATCAAACGGTTCCTAAACAAACTGTTGTAATTCAAGGATTACTTCCACTGAGAAAAGAAAGTCATATACTGTATGTTGGATCTGAAGAAGTCAGATACTTTTTTTAATTAATGTGATGGAAAAGATCACCAATAGAGATCAGCCTTAAAAGGTATAGCAGATTGTGAATTGACTCCCAGGAAGATTAAGACTATACTTTATTAAGAGAGACTGTAATAGACTGAATTTTATAAACTTAATTGTTCTTCCTATCCTCCGTCTTATACTTCAGTAGAGGGAAGGAGCCTGCCTAAGATTCTTCTGAAAACTATCTTGCTTCATAGAACTTAAGGAATGTTTCAGCCCTCTTTGCTTATTTAATGGCTCTTGATTTTTCTCTTCATGATCATCTCTTTGACAGTCTTCAGAAGAAGCTGTCTTGGAATCTTAAACAACAAAATAAGTTTAAAAAAATCAATGAGAGATGCTAAAAATGAATTAAGTTAATATAAAAATACAAACAATTCATTAAGGAAATAAAAAAGGATAAGTTTAAAAAAATTTGTATGGATGAAGAGCAAAACTAAACAATAACTGTATAGGAATGGGATATAGTTTTTAGAAATTAGGGAGTATAAAGTGGCAATTTGAGTATCAAGAAAGCTAAAATTCAGAATAAAATAAGGCTTGTGTGGATGTTTGGAGGGATATCTCTTCTAAAAAATAGGGAAGATGATAGATAATAAAGGGCTGATACAATGGAAATGGTTTGATCCTGGTTGTCTACGGAGATTCTTAGTCATCTAGGTCATGACAGTTCCAAAGGTGCTTTTTTTCAAATGACAACTGGACTTTGTTTTTCCTTGAAGACATTTTAATTCTTATCCAACTTCTGAACTGAAAAAGCATCTTGGATGAAAAGCAAAATGTCTTCAAGAAAAAACAAAGTCCAGCTACCTCTTGCAAAAAAATCACCTTCACCTGATTGCTTCCAAATATTTTCTTGAATAGCCATATTTGCAAGGAAACCCAATGAAAAATATATGCCCAACAGCAATGTAAAGCTTGTTCGGAAGCTAATGCAATTTGTGTAATTTGGAAGAGGTCAGTTAATTGATATGCATAGCTGTAGATACATATTTTGGATAGAGTTCTTTTTTGAGGTGGAAAAATATTACACCATAAATGGAAACACATGTGAAAGAGTGAGTATAAATTTACAAAGTTAATGAACTTTGTAAAAAAAAGAAATGAGAAAATATATATCATTTATATAAGTGAGAAATATTCTCTTATGCAAAAGAATGAAATAGAATTAATTATTATGGAGTTCATGTTTTAATGTGGCCCATTACAGTGTCTGGCAAGTTATAGAAGATGCTAAGGGTCTTCAGTGTAATTATTTCAAAAAGATTTGACATTTTGCTGAAGTATGTCATACTAATCAGTCTAATGAGCAAGTAGATATAAAAACAGATGTGACAGTTTTAAATGTAGATTAAACTAACCCTATCCTGCTGCAAACAAAAATGCAAATATTATCAATATTCAGACTATGATGAGCATAATACTAATGTCTACTTAAAGATATTTCAGGGACCGCCTTCTGCTCACGAAACCCAGCGACCAGTTAGGTCCCACAGAGTGGGCCTTCTCCGGGTCCCGTCAACTAAACAATGTCATTTGGCGGGACCCAGGGGAAGAGCCTTCTCTGTGGCGGCCCTGGCTCTTTGGAACCAACTCCCCCCAGAGATTAGAATTGCCCCCGCCCTCCTTGCCTTTCGTAAGCTTCTTAAAACCCACTTCTGCCATCAGGCATGGGGGAACTGAGATATTCTTTCCCCCTAGGCCTTACAATTTACGCATGGTATGTTTGTATGTATGTTTGGTTTTATAGTAAGGGTTTTTTTAGTTGTTTAGTATTGGATTGTTACATGCTGTTTTTTATCACTATTGTTAGCCGCCCCGAGTCTGCGGAGAGGGGCAGAATACAAATCCAATAAGTAAGTAAGTAAGTAAGTAAGTAAGTAAGTAAGTAAGTAAGTAAGTAAGTAAGTAAGTAAGTAAGTAAATAATGAGGAGGAAAAGGAGGTAGAGGATAAAGGAAGATATGGTTAGGGAAAATAGTCTTGGATTGATTCCAGCAGTGTTAGAACCAATGTCTCTATTCTGGTGAAGTTACAGCCAGCAAGAGTTCAGGACTCCTTGACTGCATCCCTCAAAATCTTTCAGACTTTGAAGTTCAGTCACCAAGTAGAAAGGAGAGGCTTCTATGAATGATACGATAGCAGAGGGCTGAGCTGTGTAGATTAGACAAATAGGCTCAAAAGCAGGCCAACTAAAGAAGAGATTCTAGTAAGTAATGTGAGGGAAAGTTTGACTTCTAATCTTGCCACAGGCATAATAGCCACCTCTGTGACTGCAGGCCAGGAACTGGGTGCCTTTGGGCTAAGAAAGCGGCAATTGCAAACCACTTCTAAAAGTCTTGCCTAAATAATTGAATAGATTTGTCTATGCAATTGCCATGAGTGAAGTCTAACTCAAAGGCAAAAATGAAATAAAACAAAACCTTACATGAAGGAATGTTAATGCTTATTAAAAGGCAAATCAACCTCATGCCATTAAGAAAAAAATTAAATTTACTTAAATTTTAAAAGAGGATTTCATAGGTGCAGAGATGGGTTCCTACCGGTTCTAACCAGTTCTATAGAACTGCTAGTAAACTGGTAGTAACGTCACAGAGCCAGATCTGTCAGTATTAATCTATGGCTGGCACCATCTTTTTTGGCTTTCTTTTGGGTTGTTGTTGTTTTTTGCCATTTTTTGCTTCTGTGCATATGCAGAAGTCGAGTTTTCATCACTTTCTGGTCGCCATCTTTTTTTGGCTCTGTTTTTGCTATTTCTTTGCTGTTTTTTTGCAGCTGACACTTTGGCACGGCATATTTACACATGCGGCATGGTCATGCAACATGCATTGCGCACATCTCCATGCAGCACGGGAGGAAGAGAACTGGCAGTGAAGTAAGTAAGTGCACCATCCATACCATGGTGCAATTGCAGGTTTACCATCTACTTCTGCAAACTCTGGAATTTCTTACATTCCCCACCAGGAAACCTATTACCTTGGTTTGAATTGATGCACCACATATTAAGGTAGCAAATAGGTAAATATAGTAAACTCTTTCAGTGTCTCAGCTGTGCATTTACTGGAGGCTTAGTTTGGCTTCTTACTAATATTTCTTTCTTTCTTTCTTTCTTTCCCTCCTTCCTTCCTTCCTTCCTTCCTTCTTTCTTTCTTTCTTTCTGTCTTTCTTTCTTTCTTTCTTTCTAGCATTTTCTTGCAGGTGTGGAGTCTACTCTTTCCCACAAATCAACCAAGAATTGACCCATTGGTTAAGACAGACATTGACTGACTGACTGTTGCCTGAGCATGACATTGTGACCAGAGTGAGTGACTGTCTGAAAGCATCAAATTGGGACTAAACTCTTTTATTTTGTAGCCTGATAACTTATTTTCACTTCCTGGGGGTGGGGGTGGGGAATTAATATTTCAAGACTCTTCTGTGTTTACCTTACTGTGCTATGCTTAGAACTTCAGATTCTATCTCAGTGTGTAATGCCTGTCTTTTCTTTTGGAGTTTTTTTACTTGATTATTTGGTTGTTGGTTTCAACTTAAGCTAATCTGTTGAGTGTGGTTTTGGTTGCTGTTTGTTTTCCCATGGATTGTTCTGCTTGCGCTTTCATATTGCTGAATGATGGCATTCACCTTGTTATCTGGTTGGATAGTTACTGTTGTGGTTGGCTCTGGCCCAGCTCCTGCCCCAGGGAATGGGGAGGTGGATTGGGTGGGGCTCCAGTAATTAGGGCTGCTGCTATAAATAGCAGCATGTGGGTTTGGCCATTGTGGAAGAATATCTGATCGGAGTTCGTCAGTAATCCTGTGTCTTCTGGACTTTGTTGCTTTTTCACGCCTTGGAAAACAAAGCAGAGCAATGTGTGTGTGTGTCTCACTTCGTTGGAAGAAGAAGGGGTGTGAAGTTTCTTCACAGATGCTAGCTAAGTACTTAATGACTGCTTAAGGGTAATTGTACAGACTACCTGGTTGTTTTGGGATGAGTGCTCTTTGCCATACAAAAAGAGTGCTTTGTTTATTTTGCATTTTGTGATAAAGAACATTGTTTTGAATTTTCAAATGTGTGTGTGTCTGAAATTTGTATCCTTCAATTTTTGGGAGGCTCCTATCAGAGAGCCCGGCAGAACAGTTACCAGAAGTGCCAGCACAGAAAGGTCCCTGTATAGGACAATATGCAGTAGTGTTATTTCAGATGAAGTCAAAATAGTGATACTGAGATCTTTCTGAGACAACAGATTTCTAAAAAGCAATTCTCATCTTCATAACAATAAAAAAAAAGAAAGTTCTGTTCTTGTGTGGATTTAAAAGACCTCAAGTAAACCATTGCATTGAAATGATGAATTCTGAGTACATGTCATTACAATGCCTGTGCTACTTAGATGGTGAAATATAATCAGCAACATATTGCAAATTGTCTTTAAATGAGCAATCTTACTTTACATCTAATAGGATGAGCATGATTGGGGCTGAAATTTTGCTTCAGTTGTGCTTGTTGCAGTGTGACTAAATTTTGCTAAAATTCACCTATGTTGCCTCTATATACCCTCCATTTTTTTTTTTATTAAAAAAAACTTCATAAAGAACTTTATCAAAAATACTTTATTGACCAACATCACAATCGCTGATGAAGGTCACAGTCTGTGAAATCCTTTGGCAATAACCATCTGTCTTTGAATGCAACCAGAGTAAATGAAAGAAGATGCATTAACACAGTGAATGAAGATGCATTAACACAGGCAGTGAAAGAAATAAAAATAGACAAACCATTTGTAACAGCTCTGCAACTAAGAGAATAAAGAAGAGGGTGATAAGCTTGAAGGAATGTGGTATATTCATGTATTTTCTAAATAAATGCTGGAAATTGAAGCTCTGGGTTTAATTCTGAACGGCTTATAATATTTATAAACTAGGCCAGGCAAGTCCAAACTTTTGGCTTTCATGCGCTGCACTGAAGAAAATTGCATTGGACCACATATAAAATATATGATATAGTTAATTTATATAAAAATAAACTTCCCATTTTTTAATTATTATTTTTAATTAAAATCTTGTGGACCACATTATTAGCTCCCCAAGGCCACATGCAATCCTCATTAGCTGACATGACTGAACTAGGTAATAGTGTGTATATCTGAAAGTAGGAATCCATAGATTGCTTTACTGCAGCTGCACTGAATCCTGGAAGCATGAAAGATGTTACATCAGGGCTCTTCAAACTTGGCAACTTTAAGACTTGTGGCTGGCTGGAGAATTCTGAGAGTTGAGGTCCCCAAGTCTTAAAGTTGTCAAATTTGAAGAAATTACATCAAGCTGGAGTCAGCAACTTGGAAATTCTTACTCATGTTTCTATGAGTTTGGGGCCAAATTGCACACCATTCTGAATGAAAGCATCTCGGGATAAAATTATTTTATTAGGTATTATAAATGGGAGGAGAGAACATGAAGACTGCAATGCTCTGCATTTAAAGTGGTACAGTGAAAAGCGTTGGTAAGCTAACTTTAACCCTTTTGGTCTTGTCGTATGTCTTTATTTCTATTCCTTTCTCCTTTTCTATTCTTTGCAAAGTGTTGCTTATTTCTCCTATATACAGCAGGATGGCTATAGTTACATAGCACATAATCTTCTGCCATGTATAAAAATTTAATATAATTTTGAGGGTTTTTTTCATTTTTTGATTAGCAGAATACACTTAATTTGTATCACATGAAGACAGTGGGGATCATATAGATTCATTATATTTATATTCTGGTGGACTTGACTAGTCACTAGCATTTTAAAAATGATAGCAGACATGCAAGAGAATGAAACAGAAGTCCACTATTATTGTTGTTGTTGTTGTTGTTGTTGTTGTTATTATTATTATTATTATTATTATTATTATTATTATTATTATTATGTCAGTACAACACAACAAACGAGATCACTATGCTGGATTTCGTATTTCATCACCAGTCGGGCGCTTCCCAAGGCCCTAGGACTGCGTGATGTAGCAGCGAATTATGTTTGCCGATCCCAGTAAAGCGGCCTTTTGCAATTGACAGATGGAGATTTTGTCAATTCTGATGGTTTTCAAATGTCCGCTGAGATCCTTTGATACTGCGCCCAGCGTGCCAAGTACCACTGGGACCACTTTCACTGGCTTATGCCAGAGTCGTTGCAGCTCGATTTTTAGATCTTCGTATTTCATTAATTTCTCTAGCTGCTTCTCCTCAATTCTGCTGTCTCCTGGGATTGCGATGTCGATGATCCATACTTTCTTTTTCTCCACGATCACAGTGTCTGGTATGTTATGATTCAGAATTTGGTCAGTCTGAAGTCGGAAGTCCCACAGTAGTTTTGCTTGCTCATTTTCGATCACTTTTTCGGGGTTATGATACCACCAGTTCTTTGCCACTGGTAAATGGTAGTTCCGGCACAAGTTCCAGTGGATCATCTGTGCCACAGCATCATGTCTATGCTTCTATTCAGTCTGTGTGATCTTTTTGCAGCAGCTGACTATGTGATTGATTGTTTCATCTGTTTCTTTACAGAGTCTGCACTTTGGATTGTCTGTTGATTTTTCAATTCTGGCTTTGACAGCATTTGTTCTAATAGCCTGTTCTTGTGCTGCCAGTATTAGTCCTTCTGTCTCCTTTTTGAGTGTTCCACTTGTAAGCCATGACCACGTCTTTTCTTTATCCACTTTGCCTTCAATCTTCTCCAAGAACTGTCCATGCAATGCTTTGTTCCGCCAACTGTCCATACGAAATTGAGTTACATTTTTTCTGTACTGGTCCTTAGTTTGGTTCACCTTGAGAAGCTTCTTATTGTTGACCTCCATCAACGCTGACTCTTCACTCCCCTTTACATTATTATTATTATTATTATTATTATTATTATTATTATTATTATTATTATTATTATTATATTATTATTATATTATTATTATTATTGTTGTTATTATTATTATTATTATTATTATTATTAGTAGTAGTAGTAGTAGTAGTAGTATGTTTTTCCATTATATACACTAGAAGAGCATGAAAGAAACTTGCAGCCTGAAATAGACTAATTTACTACAGCAAGTCTAAATCTTAATTTTTATAAATGTACCTTTCTGTCCATTTCAGCACGGGGAATGCATGTGACAGTTGCAAATCCTTCATTCAGTGATCTGTACATTTCTCTTTGGGACACGCTTCATGGCTTGCACATTTATTCAAAATTATGACTCTGAAATGTAGCTTACTTGGTATCTGTGCTTTTTCAGTGTTTTTCAACCTTGGCAACTTCAAGATGGGTGTAATCCAGCTCCCACATTTCCACAGCCAGCTATGTGAATTGCCACTCTGGATATGCCATTTTCCACCTAGGGCTTCCTCCCAAGTCTCTAATAACTAAAAAGTCACTTTGAGTTTCTTGAGGGAAAAAAAGCGATAATAATTATGTTAATCACAATAATGATAACAGCCTGTGTGCAAGATAAACTATTTGTAGAGGATGTATCATCAGTTTGGAGTTGCTTTGCTTCCACAAACACTCGCCCCTCCTGAATTCTGTTGATTCTTATCTTGTGCCAGTTTGCCTTGACCATTAATCAGATTCTAGTATAGGTCGCATGAAATAAAGTTGAAGTCCTTTAAACAAACTCCTATTCCTGGTTACTTGCTCCTGAACTAACATTGTGGGAAACCTGATTATTTCTTAAGTTACTGAAGACCCACCTATGTTGTCAGGCACGGGGAAATTGAGCCCCTGGGTTTATATTATTTATGTATGGTATGTGTTGTATGGTTTTAATAATGGGTTTTTAGATTTTTTTTAATGTATTAGATTTGTTTACTTTGTTGTTATTGTTGTCAGCCGCTCCGAGTCTCCAGAGAGAGGTGGCATACAAATGTAATAAATTAAAATTAAATTAAGTTTATTTTCCCTTGGGCTTATCACTTTTCCCCCCTCTACCGACTCTTTCATTTTTGGAGGAAACATCACAGATTCAGAGTTTGCTTCACATCAATATCTGAAGAGAACAACAAACAGAAATATCAAAAAATGACCCACACATGAATATACTGTGTTTCCCTCAAAATAAGACTCTGTCTTATATTTTTGGAATCCTGAAATAAGCCCTCCTCTGAAGGAAGCTTGGCCTTATTTTTGGGGAGGTCTTTTACCTGATTTGCAGCTTTGCCTCCTTAACCTTAACCAGAGGAAATGGCAGGGACCAGTTGCATATGTGTTTAAATATTTTCAGGGAGGGCTTATTTTGGAGGTAGGATTTATTTTCAGAGGAGGGCTTCTTTTCAGGGAAATATGGTACATGTGTAGGTATATTTACATATATAAACATATATACATTCATATATACATATGCACATATGTGTTATATATATAGACTGTTAGGGTAGTAAAGAAATGAACTAGATGCTAGAAAACCTGAGTTCTAGTCCCACCTTTAAGCATGAAAGCCACCTGGGTGACCTTGGATGAGTGATCCCTCTAAGCCTAATGGCAGAGACTAATCCTATGGGGTTTGAATACCTCTTGTCCAAATGTAAATAGTAAATGTGAAAAATCTATCTTGAACATTGAAAAAAAAATCTTCATAAAGTTTTTCCTCCCCAGTATTTTCTAGACTAGTTGGAAGTGAGATGGCTTCATAGAAGTTTGAAGTTAAGAGTAATGAGGTAGAAAACATGATACGTAGCATGTACCATTATACCATAATTACAAACTGCACTCTTTTATACTTATGTCCCAATAAGGGATACTGTAGGTTATGTGTTGTGTTGGAATGATACAATTGCTCTTTTTTATGATCATACGTATCTCTAGATTCTTATGTTTCACTTCCAACATTCTACTCTGATTTGTCTGTCACTTCTGCCTAGGCTTTCAGCATTGAGTGGAACTTTGAAAAGGAAAAAAATAAACCAGAAACATTTTTGGAATTTCTAAATTAAAGAGATGTTTAGGCATATACAGATAGGTAGAGACGCCCTCCCAGGGAGTGGCCTCTGTTTATAGGTAAACTGGGTCAGAACTAGAAGATGGGTGAATTTTCCCTCCGTGAGTTGAATATGCATTAGGAAATCATCTTGTGAATAATCTTATTAAAGAGCAGGGAGAGACCACACATCCCTGATGAGCTTCCACCTCTGCATAATGTGAGACATGTCCTTGTATGCTTGTATATATGTGTGTGCATTTTTGTGTCACAGCAGGAAAGAAAAAACAGAATTAAGTGGAATTCTGGCTTGCTTAACAGGCAAAGAAGAACTAATATGAGAATTTTCTATATTTGTGCTCTCAGTAAAGTAGGCTTGGTTTTGTGAAACAGGAATAAAGAACATTCCGTTTCCCCCCACACATTCTCAACCCCCCCCCCCACTTTTCTCCTATGTGCAAATGGGTGTCTGTTTCATTTAAGTTAAGAGGTTCCTTCTTCACACCTTTGTCAATAATATATGTACTGCTAAGAGCTTCTTCTCCCCCATCATGTTGCTCCCTATTTCAAACAATTCCTCTGCAACTGAAGGAAGAATGTAGGCCTCTTTTAAAAGAAACTGTTCATTTGAAAAAGTAACTCCTGCCAGCTGAAAATTTCCCCAGGCAAAGATTCTTGTTAGCACTGAAGCAGAATGTATATACTTGGAAATGTATTTGGGAAAATAATTATAACTTGGAAATTCAATTTAGGCTATTTCTCATGTTTTCTGATATTGCTTCAGAATGTCTCTACCTGAAAAAACTGATTCAGATTGATAAGACATTATTTATTTACTATCTGCACTGCCAAATCATTATAGTTTAGTTAGATGACATAATCTATTGTATATTGTTGTTCCAATCCACAGATTTCTATCCCATCTGTCATCTTAGAAGAAGAAAGAACAAGGATGTTTGAATTCCATATCAAATTAGCTTAATTCATGAGTTCATACAAGTTAGATGATATATGCCCTAATGGCAAGTACAAAGTTATTATTTAAATTGTAACAATGATTTTATAAATGAGAGTCTTCTGAGTGGGGTGGCATACACATCTAATAAGAAATTATTATTATTATTACAGTGGTACCTCGAGATACGAGTTTAATTCGTTCCGGACCTGGGCTCTTAAGTCGAGCAGCTCTTATCTCGAACAACTTTTCCCCATAGGAATTAATGTAAATAATTTTAATTGGTTCCAGCCCTCAAAAAACTCACAAAGTTAGTCTAAATTATGCAGAAAGACATATTTTTAATGAAGAAATGTACATGTACATATAAATGAATAATGAAGTTTCTTTCACTTAACTTGTAAACTTTCTTAAACTTTTAAATTTAAATATGTTCAACTTCTCTGCCACCCAATCCTGTAGGACAGAGGTCCCCAACCCTTTTTGCACCAGGGACCGGCTTTAAGCGATCAAGAGAGGAATGGGTGAATGAATGGACGGAGAGTGGGAAGGAAGGAAGGAAAGAGGGAAGGGACAGGAACAGAGGAAGGAAGCAAGGAAACTTATGAAAGGGGAGAGTAAGAGAGGAATGAGTGAAGGGAGGGAGGGAGGGAAGAAGGTGGGAAGGAGAAAGAAAAGAAGAAATAGAGGAAGGGAAGGTAAAAGAGAGAAAGAAAAAGAGCAAGAAAGAAAGAAAGCAAGAAAGAAAGAAAGAAAGGGGGAAGGGACAGGAACAGAGGAAGGAAGCAAGGAAACTTATGAAAGGGGAGAGTAAGAGAGGAATGAGTGAAGGGAGGGAGGGAGGGAAGAAGGTGGGAAGGAGAAAGAAAAGAAGAAATAGAGGAAGGGAAGGTAAAAGAGAGAAAGAAAAAGAGCAAGAAAGAAAGCTGCAAGCACCCCCCCGAGCCCCCCAGGCCGGCTGCAACCTTTTAAAACACGCGCGCCGCTTCGCAGCTGTCTCCTGAAGCCAAATGCGGAAGTTAGCGTTTGGCTTCAGGAGACAGCTCCTTGGCGCTTGTATCTCGAATTTGGGCTTGTAAGTAGAACAAAAATATCTCTCCCCTCCCAGCTCTTATCTCGAGTTGCTCTTAAGTAGAGCAGCTCTTATGTCGGGGTTCCACTGTATTATTATTATTATTATTATTATTATTATTATTATTATTATTATTATTAAAGCAGAAGTGGTATTCATGCAGTTCAGACTGGTTCAGGCGAACCCACAGTTCTACACGCTAGGACCGTACAAGATGGTGACTTTCTTTCATAACAGAAATAAAGCAACTACAATGGTTAGAATCATTTTCTCTGCCATATCTATTTCTACTTGGAGTAAAGGCAGTACCTGGAGGACCTTCCATACTCTTACATTAATTCCAATTCCATACATTCCCTCTTCAGGCTATATCAGGGATGTCATACCCAAGGCCTGTGGACTGGATATGGCCCACATAATTCTTTAATTTGGCCTGCAGGTCTGGCCTGAAAATATCAAAGTATCAGAGTGTGATGCCTCTGCTGGCCAGAGTGCTGTAGAGACTGGGGAGGCAAAAACAGGTCTACACAGAGGCTGTGTGCGGCCTCTACATGGCCCTTTTTCAGACAGCAATGTTCTGCAAGAGGACTGGATTGGACTGGATTATAATTACGTGGCCTCAAGTAAGTGCAACATCCTATGTTAATACTACAATTTAATACTGGATTTTACATATTGTAGGTCCATTTAATCTACAATCAACAATCTATAATTGATAACCATTTCTATTTACTATTTACCTCTGCTGTTAATTTTGTATTATCAAGTTATTTATGCTATTGTATTTTCATTATTAGTTCAATAATAAAAATACAATAGTATAAATATCTTTTCTTCTTTAAAAGGCAATTTTCTTTTAAACAATGGAGTATAAATTGAGAAATGAAAGGTTTAGTGGAGTGGGAAGAATAAATATTATATATTTACCAGTAATATATGTAGAAGAAGAAAAATGGTTATAGAAAAAAATTGTGAAAAGAAAGAAAGGGAAAAAAATTGTCTTGAACCTGTGTCAAATGCTCACCATGGTCACACCCACCACCGGCCACACACCACCGACCCTCTAAGGTCCAACATAAGTCTGATACCACCCTCAATGAAATTGAGTTTGACCCCCTGGCCTATATCCAAAGCTGACTCATTATCCTATCAATCCCCTCTACTTTATCTATTTCTCAATCTAATTATTATACGTCTGTGAGAAAAAAATAAATTTTTAAAAAGAAAGGAGAATACAAAATAGTTATTGCCCTTAAGATACTCAGCTACATTTGCTTAATAATGTATTTTATTATTTGAATGCTGCCAATATAATTTCAGTATTTGTTTGTGCACTTGGCATTTAGCTGGAAACATGGGCAAAGGTTTCCCTAGAGAAACGTTTACTCTAGATAATATAACCATGATTGCTTAACAATGTAACAGATGTGGGAATTGGTAGATACCATTCACACTTAGCATGATCTTATACACGAGTACTTCCCATGTTTATAACAAACAAAAGAGCTTGATCTGTCAGAGTTTGATATCTTATGCTGATGGGTAAGAAAGAAAGGAAACTTTGAAATCATGAATAAATCTGATGTGATGATTTTCCCAGACACTTCTCCAGATAAACAACCCCCACGCAGTAAAAGACCTTGGAATACTAATATCAAATGACCTAAGTGCCAAAGCCCACTGCAACAATATAGCCAAAAAGGCTTCTAAAATTGTCAACCTGATCCTACGTAGCTTCTGCTCCGGCAATCTCACACTACTCACCAGAGCTTACAAAACTTTCGCCAGACCCATACTCGAATACAGCTCACCTGTCTGGAACCCACACCGAATTTCGGACATCAACACCATAGAAAAGGTCCAAGTTACTTCACCAGAAGAGCCCTTCACTCCACCACTCAAAACAGAATACCCTATGAAAATAGACTTACAATCCTGGGTCTAGAAAGCTTAGAACTACGACGCCTTAAACATGATCTAAGTATTGCCCACAAGATCATATGCTGCAACATCCAGCCTGTCAACAACTACTTCAGCTTCAACCGCAATAATACAAGAGCAGCAACAGGTTCAAACTTAATATCAAACTTGACTGTAAAAAATATGACTTTAGCAATCGAGTTGTTGAAGCGTGGAACTCATTACCAGACTCCGTGGTGTCAACCCCCAACATTTTTCCCTTAGATTTTCCACGGTTGACTTCTCCAGATTCCTTAGAGGTCAGCAAGGGGCGAGCATAAGTGCACTAGTGTGCCTTCTGTCCCCTGTCCAATTGTTTTATATATCTTTTCTCCCATTCATATATCCTTTCCTCTACTCTTCATTGATGTATTCTATTCTCATATCGCTTCTTCTATCCCTTCCCTGATATTTACTACTACACATTTTTATTCTCCTTAACTTTCAATTTGTATTGGACAAAATAAATAAATAAATAAATGAATGAATGAATAAATAAATGAATGAATGAATGAATAAATAAATAAATAAATAAATAAATAAATAAATAAATAAATATCTCTCCAGATGTCAGCTCAGAGCAAGACAAACCAGTTCCAGGAATGTCTGGAAGGGAGTTGGTTAGCTGTCTAAGAGGGAGTTGGCTCAAGCACAGTTGCAGCAGGACAGTCCTGAGCCTGCAGGTGGAGAAAGCATTCAGCTGCTTCCAGTCAGTGATGAAGAAGAGGAACTGCCTTCTGCACCTGACCCAAGACCATGTAAGGCAGAAAAAAGGCAGGAGCAGAGAAGGTCAGCCAGATTACTCACAAGGAGAAAGCTTTGGCCTTCTTGATGGGCTGCACCAGAAACTGGCTATTTAGCATAGCAGACAGATAAAATCAATGCTGGGAACTACACGTTCATTTCCTAGCTGGGCAGGGGTGGGCAATACTGCCTGGAAGGGGTGGAACGCAGTGGGGTAGCAAAAATGGAGCTCTACCCCATAGCATCCAATTTTGCACTGAAAGACGTTGAAAGAAAATACAGGGCTTCCTGCATAAGTCACACCCACAGTGTGGTAGTAAAAATTTTGGTAGCCCTTCATTGCAGCTGGGTATATTCTGGTCATTGTGATTCTTATCTTGCTTTGTATTGATACTGTGCCTTGACTTGGATCATGACTTGTGAACTCTGGAGTTTTCTTGCTTCATTATCTCTCATCTGATGGATTAAATTTTGCCTGGTGAAATTCACTACCTGACTGTGTGGTTTCTTCCCCCAACCCCAAAATCTTTAATCTCAGATGGTCTACAGTTGACCTCCCCCCTTTTCTAAGAGGTTTATAAGGGGTGTGCATAAGCACATCATTGTGTGCCTACCATCCCTGTTCTACTGTCCTATTGTCTTCTTTTATCATTATCTACTACTTATGTTATGCTTATATATACTACAATCCTATACTTGTTCAACAATCAATCAATCAATCAATCAATCAATCAATCAATCAATATGCCCCTGTTCAAAACCCAAGAAAATAAAACCCCAACTCCATGTTTATAGAGAAAGGTACTTTTACTGAGTATGAACTGGTAGCAACAAGATGAAAGCAAGATCTGAGGCTAAAGGTGAGAAAATTACATATTGAAAGCATTCATAAATCCCTCCTTCCAAGGACTCTGGCTGAATGCTCAATCCCCAGCCCCCATGATGTAAGGTATGTTACATGTTCAGGTAGAACCATCCATCTGGTATCCCAGGACAGTTGTCCTTAAACTGGCTATAAACAAGACCAGCACCAGATGATGGAAGTTTTCCTCCCTTTTTCTTCCAACGAGACATCTCCACCAGCTCGCTTCCTTCCCCAAATACCTAGCCTTCCCCCTCCCTCCGTTTCTATTGAGGCTGATAGCAAGCAAACAGCATGGATACTGACATTGCAAGTTCAAGTTTTCTTTAGGTAAAATTCAGTAGCAACTGACCCAAAGGAAAAAAAAGTTCAATTTTGCTTATTTAGAAATCTGGACTTCACTTGTGTTTTTTTTTCATGATGTCATTCAAAACGTTCATTTGTACTTGCACGAAAACTACATCTGTGTCACTAGAAATGATAATAATCCTAACATTGCCATAAAACAAATTGGCAGAAAGAAAAGAATCAATAAGTAACAAAGCCCTGTCATCACACCCCAAACAGCTGTAAATTTGGGCAAGACCATTAATTAGAAACAGAATAACTGAAGCAAGTTCCCTTATGGTTTCCACACAACAGTAACTCATTTAATGTTTTATGTTTAATATAACTTGAGATTCTTTACAATCAGTATTTTGAATAAATAGAAAAATATAACCAGAAATGATATACTGTAAAGTAAAAAATAGCATTTTCATTTCATTAAGTATACTGTATTTCAAAGTCTACCATAACCTCAAGATTTGTCTTCTGCATCTCGGTCTAAAGGGTTTGATGCTCAACCAGTTTAATACAAATTGGAATCCCACCAGTTGAACATATCCTTGAGATCCTTTAGGGTATTATAACTGAGTTTCCATTTTTCATTTTGTCAGCTACATGCTGTACATTTATTAACACTGTGGAACTTTTGCTGAGCTTTAGTGAACTATGTTCACCCTTCAGGCAAACAAGCACCTCAAAGCTCCAGGGCTTTGCCTCACAGGCTGTCTGCTGTTTTGTTGGTTAAGGTTGATTTCTTTTTGTAAACCTTAATGTGCACAATAGGATCACGATGAAGGAATAGCCTAAAGGAAATATGAATTATACTGACAATATACTGTCAGCACACACATTTAAAATAAAAGGATTTATATCACCTATTTCTTTGCATACTCTTACTTCTGTGTCCAGTGATGCTCAGCAGGAGAACATTATTAAGACAGGGTATAACTCAGTGATAGTGTTCAAATCTTGCAAACAAAAGACCCTCGGTTCAATTACTGACATCTTCAGTTAAAACAATCTCAAGCAACAGAATTGGAAAAGCCCAGAAACCCTGCAGAATAACTGTCTGTCAGACAAATTGCCCTGACCCAGCAGAAGGAAACTTTATGGAATGTTTGAGTTCATAAACATTTTATTAAGGAAAGAACTTCAGCAGAAAACTTTCTCACTGTTTTGCTTTTTTTTTCAGAAATGTGAATGCAATCTGTGGTTAAAAATAAATATGTGTCTTCCTCTTTTTTTTAACCTCTTCATCTTCCAGCAGGGAAAAGGAAGAGGAAGTGGAAGATAAACATAAAGAAAAAAGAAAGATGAACAAAACAAAGAAGAGCAGGGAATAGAGGAAGAATATTGTCTTTTGGCATCTTCCCTCAATGTTTCTGTAATGATCCACATCTTCCATTTCTACACAAGGTTAACAAATAATCTTAGGTCTACTACATTGGAAAGATATAAAAAATACTAATTCATATAAGTCTCTCCTAAAAATAGCAATTGTATTTCAAGCAGTGGGAAATTGCACTTCTGTCATTCTTGATTGTGAATCTCATCTCGCAAGAACTATTAAAAAATCATTTTCTAAAGCAAATATGACATTTCTCTGTCCATAAATAAGACAGAAATATTTGATAGCCAATTTGTATACAATAATAAGCCCTCAAGAGTATTCCCATTACATCAATGGGAATCTACTGACCTAGATCAATATCGGCAATGAGCCAAACAACCATAGTATAAGAGCTGTGGTGGAATAGTGGTTAGAATACAGTATTGCAGTCTGTCTCTGCTCCTTGGTCACTGTTCATTGCCAGGAATTTGATCCTGACTGCTCAAGATTGACTCAATTTTTCATCTTCCAAAAAGAGGACCCATGTGGCAATATGCTACCTCTGTAAACTGCTTACAAAAGGCTGCAAAGAACTATAGAATGATATGTAAGTCTGTTATTGCTATTGCTATAATCATACTGACATCATAGCAGACCAAATCACTGGCCAGTTACTTACAACTGGGAAAAAACAAAGAAAAAAGAGAAGGAACAAGTTATTCAAGCAGAGGAATAAGAGGAGGGACTTTAAATGCCCCATTTGTGATATTTAAATTGAAGGAAGTTATAAAGAACATAAAATTAAGTAAAGCAATGGGCAATAATGATATAAGAATGGAATAGAAAAAACAGTTTGGCCCAAGTGCATTGAAGTGGCTTTTGCAAGTAATGTATTGATGAGTTTAAGATCCCTAAACTATGGAGACAGTCTAAAGTGACTGCCTTACTGAAACCAGGCAAAGTCCCAGATGATTCCCAAAATTATTGACCAATGTCACTCCTCTGCCACCTTATAAAGTTTTGGAATAGATGGTTTTTAATTGTATTTCAGGAACTATTGATGGAAAGATCATGAGGGTACCAGCAAGCTTTAGACTGGACATGCTGTGGTCATATTCTTAATCTTACATAATATATTGAAGATGCCTATGAATGGAAGCTGATCAGAGGTCTTCAGACTTTGAAACTTTAAGACTTGTAGACTTCAACTCCTAGAATTTTCCAACCAGAATTGCCAAGTTTGGGGACCCCTGCTGCAGTGGCTCTTAGAGATCTAATTGCGGCATATGACACTATGAATCATAGAATATTGTTATGTAAGGTAAACCTATTGAAGATAATAGGCTCACTAGAGTTATTGGCACTTTCCTACTGGTGTTCGGCTTGCTACTTTTTATTCTTGGAAAGACAGGAGTAACATTGTCCCTCTAGCCGCTACAATAACCATAGGCGCGAATAGAGAAACGGCATTGTGCTACAGTTTTTATACCTTCTTTTTTTCCCGCCCAGAGTAACTGACAGTAACTTAAAATTCCTGCTCAACAAAACAACCAACCAGCTTCAAACATCATTAATCCAACTATTTACATGTGGCCAATGAATATTCAACACCTACAGAGATTTTTTTGTGACACTTTATGGTAGATAGAGATTGCAAAAGAATGCAAGGAAGTATATTGTCTCCAATTCTGTATAACATATGGAGAGGGGCGGCATACAAATATAATAAATAAATAAAATAATAAATAAATAAATGAATGATCAACCAGTTCCTGACAGCACAGGATTATTTATCTGTGCAGATGATAAAGTAATGGCCACACAAGGATTAAGTTTTGATTGGACATTTTCACTTAAACCACATTGCCTGAATACTAAGGTTAAAGTCAGTGCAAGGAATAACATTATCAGGAAATTGACAAATTATACATGAGAGGGGCTTAACTATCTATGCTGTGAATATTGGTTTTGACCATAAGTATGCTACTCCAATATGGAGTACATCCACACATGTGAAACAAATTGGCATTGGTGCCAATGAATGCCTTACATCCAGACGATCTTCCTCATTTCATTTGAAGGACATTGAATGGCTTGAGGGTGGGAGTGCCTAAGTGTAAAACCAATATGTTCAAGTGGGGCTTGCTGGTGATAGCAACATACAGTGTGAATGTGGAGAAAAGTAGAATGCACTGAAAGTGATTTGTTTTTAGCTAACAATAAAGCCAAATAATTGGCCTCATTTTGGCAGTTGATTGATCAAGCATGAAATAAAAATAAATAAAGCAGTGGGAATAAAAAAAGGAAACCTCTTTTCCTTCATTTGACAGAGGTACCCTTGCAGGAAAATTATGGTCTTTACCCTTCCAAATATATAATGCTTAAAAGTGCTTAAAAGTTGTGAACCTTTTTGAATTTATAATATTTCTGCATAAATATGATCTAAAATGTTTTCTGTTTTCCACACACCCTAAACCTAGATAAAGACAATACATAAGTAAAAAGCATTATAGCTGTTCAGTTATTTATTGAGGGAAATGATCCTCAATAAATATTATACAAGAGTATACTCTTTAAGCACCACTGCATATTCTCTGGTATCAATCCATTATGGTATTTGATTTAGGCAAGAAAGGCATAAGATATATTTCTTCAAAACATTACATGTTCAGGGTAGAAATAAATCTACTTTTGTTTTTGTGTTTCATGACAATTAGGGAGGAAATTTGAGTCAGCATATCCTAGGTATTGATGAGAGAGAATGAAAAACAAAAGACCAAAACAAAAACCCCAACCCACCCAACCCTGAGCAAGAAGTAGCAAATTTGTTAGATGAATTCTAATGAGATTTATTATAGAACATATATGCTTATTCACTCTAAACCACTTTGAGTGGGCTCTAAAGCACTGTGAAGTGGTATATAAATCTAAATGCTATTGCTATTGCTATATGTTAGAAGAATTCTAATGAGAACATTCTGGTTGAGCAGATCGGTACTGAGTAATGGGCAATCACTAAATATCTTCCCCTCTAGAGCCTTTGAGCAATGAAAACATCTTGCATCCTATATTAAAAAAAAGAAGTTAAGGCACTCAAATTATGAAGAGTAAGTACCGAGATATGTAGTTCCTATTTTTAATTTCTGAGTAAAGAGAAAGGAAACAGCTTTTAGCAAAAATCCAAATATTATGAAGGAAAGAATAGTTCAATTTGTTGTACCTTGAATGTTCAACTCATAGAATTAATTAAGATTTTTATTTGGTATCTGTAAGTCTGCTATTAATGTGAAGATATCAGTTTTTGACAACTGATATGGTCTGAATCTCCCACAGAAGACTGGTTGAATTACAGCAGATATTTTAACAGCAGTGTTGGCTCCTTCACAACAAAGCTCTGAGGTTAAATGGTTGAATGATGAGGACTTCAGGTATTGTCTACTGGCAGGATGTGCTAAGAGGGGACTTTCTTATTAGAGGGTATGAGACATTGTATACATGCATGTGTTCTCAAGAAAAGGAATCTAACCTGGGCAATGATCAGTGAAACTAGATTTATAACAGAAAAATAGATTTATTTACAAGAAATAAATTATGCACAACTGGAATGAAAATTAAAGAAAAACTAAAGAACATGTGCTTGCTTTGGAAACAATGTAGATGTTAGGGTTCCGAGTAACACCCCCAGCAGAAGCAAAACTGCAAGGCAGGCATTTTCCTCAAAGTTCCATTTTATTAGAGACGTCATATTGGTACATCTTGGAAAACATGAATCTGAAAGACCTCCAGGTTTTCCCCACCCAAATAAAAATGAAAGTTCCTTCTCCTGCACCCATATGTCCATAACATGGTTCAATCATGTCCCCATCCTTGCTGCAGTTGCTTCCCAGTCAGGCCTCTCCAGCTGCAGGCTGAACATCCTTGACTCCCAGGGAAAAGAATGTAGTTATGGCTATATGTCTCACCCTGTCTCCATCCTCAACTCCTTCCCGTTTCCCAACATGTCCATCCACCAAGTGTGGCAGCCATGAAGATCCAAAGTAAAAAATGGCCTCCAGGGCTGACAGTAGGAGGAAATGGACCCTGGATAGCAATTTCTTAAACAAAGGGAAAATAATTTGACTGCATCATTTGCTTTCTATCCACAAACCACTGGCCTCTCTGATTAGTATGTCCCTATGGACTGAATCCTTGTCATTAGGTTCACTGGAAGCCCTTTTCATTTAGCCATTTCTGATTTAGAACTTACATAATTGCAAGGCAGCAAAATCAAGTCATTTTATAGGTATCAGACCATGATTGTATAATGCCCAGGCCTGCGGGTAATTAGTGAAAGTGCAGATTGCACATCTGGAACCATCAAATTGAGAAAAAACAGATTCATACCAGATTCAACATATGCATGTTTAAGACAGATGTTTTTGAATAGAGGATTGGGTTTTTTTTGTTATTTATTGAAAATGAGTTAACCTGAACCAGTGTCTCTTATTATATTGTCATGTTTGACAAAACTGGAAATACCATTTGTAAAAAAACAAAACAAAACCCCCACCTAAATAACAAAAAACAAGCTGCCAGAAGCAGGGAGCCATTGAAATATTACTTGACCAGCATTTAAGAAACCTCAAAAGATCAGTGTTCTCCATTCTTACCAGAAATTATACTTATGAATAGCTAATACATGTTTTCTCATAACATGCTTTTCACAGTGCTATTCTTCTTCATAGAATGAGGACATTTTATTCATTGCCTTTCTTTTGTTTTTAACGTCATGGAAATATTTATGCAGGAAATTTTCAATATCAGTATAATAAACACATTCAAGTAAGAAGAAAAGGAGAAAATAAGTTCAATGCTTTCTTCTGTATACATTTCTTTGTAGATAAATAATTTTATAATTGTATAAATGAATGTTACTTACAATTATTGTCACTGTTTACCCTAACATTGCAACATATTAATATAATTTAATTTTAATTCTTGTATATTCAGTAGTGGATAGAACTAAAACTTGTGTTTGTAGCAAAATAATTGTTCAGACTGAGAGAGCATTGTAATTGTGGATTCTAGTAGTGATGTGATATTTTAGATTTATTTATTTATTTATTCATTCATTCATTCATTCATTCATTCATTCATTTATTTATTTATTTATTTATTTATTTATTTATTTATTTATTCCAGCCCTCTCCGAGGACTAATTCATGGGGTTCAGAGATTTTATGAATTTCTTATACTATATTCTTTAAAATTATTGTACGGAAATTAAGTGAGTCAAGAAATTCAGATACTACAGGATGTTTCAATGATAGGAAATAATAGTTTCTTTTTTTCTGAGTTAGTAAAATAGTCTGTACTTTTAACCCTGCTGTTCTGTTCGCAAAGAATACACTTGTTCTGTTCCTGGGTCTATTTGACCCGGACTAAAAAAAGGTTGACTTTAGCTACTGGAAGTGTTTTTTTGAATACCTTTTGCATTGGTTTACTAATTTGAACATTCCTGATCATATAACAATGAAAACTGAAATGAAAAAAATTATAATGTTTATTTGTTTATTTTGCTCATAAAACCCCGCCACCGGCTGTGTGCAATTATGTTCATTTATATATAGATTAGGCTGCAAGTTCCAAATTTTTTGAATGCCTTTTGCATTGGTTGACTAATTTGAACATTCCTGTTCATAAACAAATGAAAAATGAAATGAAAAAATGAATGTTTAGTTGTTTATTTTGCTCAGAAAAGCCCCCCCCAGCTGTGTGCAATTATGTTCGCTTTATATATAAACCAGGCTGCAAGTTCCAAATTACATCCTTGTTTTTAGTACAATGGATTTATTGCATAAAATTAGTTGTCTGGCTATCATTTACTTACTTTTCTGTGTACTTCATCCAGTGGTGGGCTGCAGGCGGAACAAACCGGTAGCAAAATGTTCAAGTTACTATACCAATACAAAAGGTATTCAAAAAATTTGGAACTTGCAGCCTAATAATTATATAAATGAACATAATTGCACACAGCCGGTGGGGGGGCGTTTTCTGAGCAAAATAAACAACTAAACATTATTTTTTCATTTCATTTTTCATTTGTTTATGATCAGGAATGTTCAAATTAGTAAACCAATGCAAAAGGTATTCAAAAAAACACTTCCAGTAGCTAAAATCAACCGGTTTTTTAGTCTGGGTCAAATAGACCCGGGAACAGAACAAGTGTAAGTTTTTTTGCCCAGCAAAAACTAAGCAACCCAAAAAAATACTCATAGAAAGAACTCATCAAATGATACAAGGTCATGTAATTTCAAGTTTCAGATATGCAAGGAAGATTATTTACAGGATCTCAAACTTCATTTCGGGTCACATATGACCCGAACTGAACAGTAGACTTAAATGTGTTTTCATGGTGCACCTGTCTCTGTCTCCATGTCTGTCTGTCTGTCTAACTAGCATTTTAAATACATTTATCAACTGTATGTTTTTGACCATATTTTTGTTACCAACTGAATCCTTGGATAGTTATTTTAAGGAAAGGGTGGCTCACCTCTCAGAATTTAATGCCACTAATGAAGAAATAAATGAGCAAGTGACCGGAGCATCTTCATATTTGGGGGGAGGGGATTGGTTGTACTTTCTGAGCTATAGCATATAGGTTTGACCCTTGCTCAATTTGCTTGTTATATTTAAGTAGATGAGAGGCAGCATAATGTCAAGGATGATTACTCTCAACCTTAAAAAAGAAATGGAGCAGCCACTCCTAAAAACATTTCTGGATTCAGATGTGTTTTGAAATTATACTATGTATAATTTTGTCTTGTGTGGTAAATGCTTAACTCTGTTGAGCAACTAATATACTGTACTTTGAGAATATGGAATGTGAGGAACCATTGCACTAAAGTTTCAAACTAGGCTTCAGCACTGAAACTGGTCTACAGGGTATGGCTTGAGCGGCAGACATTGATAGAAACATAAAAACATAGAAGACTGACGGCAGAAAAAGACCTCATGGTCCATCTAGTCTGCCCTTATACTATTTCCTGTATATTATCTTACAATGGATATATGTTTATCCCAGGCATGTTTAAATTCAGTTACTGTGGATTTACCAACCACGTCTGCTGGAAGTTTGTTCCAAGGATCTACTACTCTTTCAGTGAAATAATATTTTCTCACGTTGCTTTTGATATTTACAAATTTATTTCAAATCTAACAAGTTAGTTCCAAGGAATTCCTGCTTAGCTCTATGGTGCATAATTGTGGGCTCCCACAAACTTCAATTCCACTTACTTTCAAATACCTATGGGATTAAGTCTTGCCACAATGTACCTAGCTCTATTTCTTTCTCCCATCAAACTCTGGTGATATAGTGTAAGAATTGGGGCTCAAAGTAGGCTGGATGAAGGCCAGAAAAATGAGTATGGGTCTTAGTAAGACAGAGATACAGCAGATAGTTGGTTTATGAAAAATCAATGAGATTATATTTCCTGAATAAAGCCAAGTTTTAGATTTGTTTGTATCATTGGAAAGCCCAAGTCTCCCCAGTCATAGTGTCAACTATGACAATTCCTGTACAAATAAGACTAGTCACAATAGTCTAATTATACTATTTCATTAGACTTTAGGTGAGCCTGCCTTGAATCTATAGAAGCTATAATTTTGGTGCAGAATGTATAAGCAAGGTTGTCACTTATGATATCTCTTAGAATTTATACAGTCCTAAAGAAGGCATGCTAACTCTGTACAGGCTAACATGTGGAATTCAAGATCTGAATTCCCCAATGGAGTCCCCAATATTTGAGAGACCACTTATTTCCCAACATTAAGAAGTATATGCAAGACATTTTAGCATTGCAAGATTAATGGGGAGGTGTATTTTATGGAGGTATGGAAGAAGTCCTTCTCTGTTGTAAACTATTTTTAGAAAGCTCTCTCTCTAAAGTACAGGCTGGCACTAGTATTATCTGATTTACAATTCTTACTGAAGTCTTCGGTTTTTTGTTCTAATATTCAAGATTTAATAACTATAGACTGGCTATACTCTATTGTGAGCTGTAAAAAACAAAACCAAAGAAAATAAATTTGCCCCTTTCTATTTTTATATTCCAGATATTGCTCTTTAGAATTTTAAAAATATTGTTTGTTTTTTATCTCCTATTATTATATTATCTGATACATTTTTGAACTGTAATATACCTGGGGAATCTTAAGGGAGTGTGTGGGCTATAAATATTTTAATAAATAAATAAATAGTGTATTCCATTCCCACCAAACCTTTGAGGAATGTCTCAGAAAATACATTGTCTCTATTTGTATTAAAATGATATTTTTAAAAGTTTTAATCTTAGTGCTTCCCTCCAACCATAAATATAGAGGGGTGCTTTCTTGGGATTAGGGAACATATAAATTGAGGTATAGATGAATGATATTCAATAAAACCTTGTTTTAACTATGTTGCTCTAGCTAAGGAATGCCCACAGTAATATAATATCTTATTCTTAATTCTCTCCTTGCTATTTGAAAACAATAATACTGATTAAATAGGGTAGGTAAATGGATTGTTGATAGGAAACAGCATTTATGATTTAGAATGAAATTATGTTAATGGATCATGCTTTATGCATTTCAGCTATATACTGCTCTATTTAACCAGAATTAAAGTAAATATTTTAAGGGCAGTTTCTTAATGTTTCAGAATCTTCAATTCACAGAAATTGTTTTACAATTGCCAGTACTACCTAGTGATCCACAAGCATTTAGTACATTAAGAACATTTTATTGACTTTAACTATAGATAAAGCAATCAGCAGGCAATAGTAGAAACAGAAATAAAGGTATAAGAATTAAATAGAAAAGACCCTAGCAGAAATCAATAATGCTACAGATGAGAACAGCATAGTGATTGTTCAGTGATTTTAAAAAAATTCAAAGAATAAAATAGTTTTGTCTCTTGAGCACAAATTCACAAATTCGCCAGTTTACAATAAACCATTTACTAATAACACATCATAACCAACATACTAATAGTATAGGAAATATTATATTATGAGCAATGAATGCAATTAAATGAAACTCACATGAAGTAATATAGATATTTTAAGTGGTAGAAAACAAATATGGAAGCAGGAAAGAAAACATCAACAGCCATATTTCTTCATTAACTGCCCAATTCTATGAATATTTAAATCTCATTACATATAGGACTTATTCCCACATAAATATATATTGGCCTTGGAAAGGAACTGTGAAATTATTACTGCATTAAATGTACAAATAAAATGTTTTACTAAGTTTTGGGAGAATGTATCAGATTATATAAATATAATTGTGTGACGAAAGCTAAAACTTTCTGACAATAATATTCTTTTGAACTGCATACCTAGTACTCGGAACAACTGGACAGCATAAATGGATTGTCCATGCTCTTATTATGGCCAAAAGAATGGTGTTGCAGCATCTGAAAGTTAAATGTATCACTGCTTTCAATTAATGGAATGAAGGCCTAATTGCACTTGCCATCTATGAAGTAACTGCCTATAGATATAATCTTATAAAGAAATCTAATGAAATGTGGGACATTTATACCAAAATAAAAGAGTAAAGGTTTCCCCTGTCTAGTCATGTCCAATTCTACGGGAAGGTGCTTATTTCTGTTTCCTAGCTGAAGGAGAAGAAAACCACTGGTGATCATGTGGCAGGCATGACTATATTCCTATATATTTCTATCTACAGTAGATTAAAAACCAAATAGTTATATAAATGTAGTAGAAATATGTCTGTGCTAGTTGTATTATTAGGTAATTACATACAGAATTGTAACTACTTACAGCTAAAATAATATACCTTTTTTCTTGAGCTTCTTTCACTTTTTTTTAAAGCTCAAACTGCCCAAGGAGCTGCTGATACAGTTCTACAGAGGAATCATTGAGTCTGTCATCTGCACCTCTATAACTGTCTGGTTTGGTTCTGCAAACCAAGAATACGGACACAGACTTCAGAGGATAATCAGAACTGCAGAAAAAACAATTGCTGCCAGCCTGCCTTCCATTGAGGACCTGTATACTGCATGGGTCAAAAAGAGGGCAGTGAAAATATTTATTGACCCCTCGCATCCTGGACATAAACTGTTTCAACTCCTACCCTCAAACGTCATTACAGAACACTGCACACCAAGACAATTGGACACAAGAACAGTTTTTCCCCGAACTCCACCAATCTGCTAAACAAATTCCTTCCACACTGTCAAACTATTTACTAAGTCTGCACTACTATTACTACTAGTTTTTCCCATCATTCCTATCACCCATTTCCTCCCACTTATGACTGTAACTTGTTGCTTGTATCCTTAAGATTTAATATTGTTTCTTCATTGCTTATTTGACCCCTGTGACAATTATTAAGTGTCATAGTCTTGACAAATGTATCTTTTTGTTTTATGTACACTGAGAGCATGTGCACCAAAAACAAATTCCTTGTGTGTGCAATCACACTTGGCATATATATATATATATATATATATATATATATATATATATATATTGTTCCATTTTACAACAACACGAAGCTTGGAACTTCAGCCTGATGACGGTGAATGTGATTTCACCGAAACGTCGCATAGACATGCAAAACATTACACAGGGCAAAACCCGAACTCAGAACAATCTACATACATATACCCGTGAAAATTTACGAAAGCATATATATATATATCAGCGAAGAAATCCAGCAAAAAATAATCCCCAGAGAAAAATCTTCCATATGTCCAAAACTCTATGGCCTTCCAAAAATACACAAGGAAGGAATACCTCTCAGACCAATAGTCAGTTCTATAGGCTCCCCTCTACAAAACCTTGCCAAATTTTTAGCCAAATACCTTCAACCATATACAGAAACTATTACCTCATATGTTCAAAAAACAAAACCTACAACCCGATGACCTACTTGTAAGTTTTGATGTCGTGTCCCTTTTCACACAAATACCTATTAAAAAAGCCTTGACAGCTATCCAGGACAAACACAAACCCCCCAAATATATCCTAGACCTTACCAACCACTGCCTGACCAATACATACTTCATCTATAATGAACAAAGATATAAACAGATAGAGGGAGCCCCCATGGGATCACCTCTCTCACCGGTCATCGCCAACCTCTATATGGAATATTTCGAAAATAATGCATTAGAGCAATCCAAATACAAACCTAAACTTTGGCTGAGATATGTTGATGATACCTTTGTAATTTGGCCACATGGTAAGGAAAAACTAGACAATTTCCTCACACATCTTAACAGCCTACACCCCAAAATACAGTTTACTATGGAAACAGAAATCAATGATCAACTTCCCTTTCTAGATGTACTGGTCTATAAAAAACCCAATGGCAGCCTAGGACACACTATCTACCAAAAGAAAACCCATACCAACCGTTATCTAAATGCACACTCACACCACCACCCCGCACAAATCACCTCAGTGGCCAAAACTCTCATCACCAGAACCAAACGCTTAGCTGACCATGAGCACTTAAAAACTGAATTGAACAAACTCAAAGATGTATTAATTTCTAATGGATTCGAAGAGAAAACAATCACAAACCTAATCAAAAAAGAGACACCCCCCAAAAAACAAGATCAAGAACAGGACAATGGTACCACCATCCTCCCTTACATCACGGGCACCACAGACAAAATTAGTAAAATTCTGCACAAACATAACATCAAAACTTCATTTTGCACCAACCAAAAAATATCTAATATCCTAAGGAGCCCCAAAGATAAAATCCAATTGGAATACCAAGGAATCTATGAAATCCCTTGCAAAACATGTGCAGCCACATACATTGGACAAACCAACCAAAGAGTAAGTGCACGCCTTGCAGAACATGTGAATGCAGTTAAAAAAGAAGAAAATACTTCCTCCCTTGTCCAGCACATTAAAAAAACAGGTCACGAAATTGACTTTGAAAAAACTAAATTACTTCACAAAACAGAGAATTTATATAGAAGAATTGCTCTAGAACAGTGTTTCCCAACCAGTGTGCCGTGGCACACTAGTGTGCTGCGGGACCTAGTCAGGTGTGCCGCGAGCCCAGCTTGGCTGGAGCTTCCGTGGCGGTGACGGCAAGTGAACTTTTGGGGCCCGGTGGGAGGGCGCCGGCCACCGTTGCTTCTAAGCTGCGTGGGAGGGTGCCCGCACAGCCTTTAGGAAACCACCCCCCGCAGAAATTTTTGAAGTGGCGCAAAGCCACGCAGTCATGAATCGCTCCTCTCTCCGGCCAGAAAAGTCGGCTGCCCAGGAAAGCGCTGCGTTTGGAAAACGCGTGTTTAAAAAGCTCGCTGCTTTCCCAGGCAGCCGGCTTGCTGGCTGGAGAAGCGAGCGATCCGGGACTGCGTGAGGACAATTACGGCGCCGTGGTGTCCTTTAAGCACCGCCCTTCGTGACGCCCCACCACCCATTCCTGCAAGTAGAAGTTGGGCGGGGTACTGGGAGGCGGGGGCGGCGCATGGCCGGGCGCTGAGCGCCATGGACACCTGGGAGGGCGAAGGGGTGAATGTGGCTGCTGCCTCTTAGGTAGAGGCAAAGACGACGGTGGAGTCCGCGCTGGGGCCATCTCTTTCTCTTTATCTCTCTGTTGCCGGCGTGGTGCACGAGAGAGAAAGAGAGAGAGAGAAAGCAAAAGAGAGAAAGCAAGGGAGAGAGAAAGAGAGAGAAAGAAAGCTAGAAATAGAGGAAGAGAGAGAGAAAGAAAGAGAAAGAAAGCAAGAGAGAAAGAGAAAGAGAAGGAAAGCAAGAGAGAGAGAGAGAGAGAAAGCAAAGGAGAAAGAGAGAGAATAAAAGAGATAGCAAGAGAGACAGAGAAAGAGAGAGAGAAAGAATGCAAGAGAGAGAGAGAAAGCAAGAAAGAGAAAAAGAGGGAGGGAAGGAGAGAGGGAGAGAGGAAAAGCAAAAGACAGGAAGGAAGGAAGATAGAAAGAGGGATGGAGAGAGAGAGGGAAAGAAAGAGGGAGGGAGAGAGAAATAGGGCGAAAGGGAGGAAGAGAGGGTTTTTTTGTCCAAACTTTTTTAGTCCCCTGCCCCTCCCCCCCCGCTCAATGTTCCCCAGGATTTTGTAAATGTGAATAATGTGCCGCGGCTCAAAAAAGGTTGGGAAACACTGCTCTAGAAGCCATAGAAATTGAGAGGAGACCCCTTTGCATAAATAAAAGAGATGACACGTCCCGCCTACCAGAAATTTGGAAACCAGCCTTAAACAAAATAAACAAAAAAAAACACTTCATAAAAATCACCATGTCAATCCTTCTAATAATTATGATTTTGGAATTTTGAAATTTGGAAACCATCCTTAAACAAAAAAAAACACTTCATAAAAATCACCATGTCAATCCTTCTAATAATTATGAATTTGGAATTTGGAAATTTGGAAACCAACCTTAAACAAAAAACACTTCATAAAAATCACCATGTCAATCCTTCTAATAATTATGATTACACCAACCAATCAGATCACTGAAACATAATCACCCAATCTATTTGCTACATTCAAACCAAATCTCCACCCCCACACTATATACTAGGAAGAAATGACAGTTGCAAACATTCCATTTTACAACAGCACGAAGCTTGGAAACTTCAGCCTGATGATGGTGAATGTGATTTCACCGAAACGTCGCATAAACATGCAAAATATTACACAGGGCAAAACCCAAACTCAGAACAATCTACACACACACACACACACACACACACACACACACACACACATATATATATATATATATATACACACACACACACACACACACACACACATATTATTTCTATTCTGTTCTGTTCTATTCTATTCTATTCTATTCTAATGAAAACACTTTCTATAGGTTTTTCCCTCTGTTTAACAATGCGTGTATTTTTATCTTATTTTTTTTCTTGTCATTCTTTTTTTAAAATAAAAGTACAACAATGATTGCATATAAATGTATGTAAAAAGTGGTGACATAATTGATTTCAGAGAAAAGAAAACCAAGAAAGGGTTTAATATTCATTCATTCATTCATTCATTCATTCATTCATTCATTCATTTATTCATTTATTTAGACTTCTATGCCACCCAATCCTGAAGGACTCAGGGCATTTTACAACTGCCAAATTCTAAAATTACAATATGAAAGCAACCAATTCATAAAAAGCGCAAGTGTGAAACTTGTTGCATTATAGAAAATTGAGTGCAAAGATTTTTGTATTTGTCTTCATCATATTTAGAAGTAACAACAATACAATTGTAATAAAGCTCTGACTTCAGTTCCCTTTCAGTCTTATATGTTTCTGTATCTCTCCAACACATTTGTACAAACAGCTGTACTTTATAGCTCCCCTTCCTACTGTGTTCTATATACACTTCTTATAAAAACAATATAAAAATGCTCAGTCTTTCATTACTGAAGGCTTTAAAGCAGAATGTATTCTCAACAGTTCATGTAGTCTTATGACAGGACAGATAAGTTGAAACATATATCTCCCTTTTTTAAACACCTGAGTAGTACTTTGACTTGTTCCCATTAAATAATGACATTGCACACTTTGTTTATAATAATCTGAAAACAATAAAATATATATTTCGGAAAGCAATAGTATTCTTTCATTCAGCAGTATATTATAGCCATTGATAATTGTAATTTAAATGGGCCTGAGACATAGAATCATGAAAAGGGCAGCAATTTATAGCTAAGAAAAGCAACGTAATTTATGGAATAGATTTGAAATAGAAGAAATAGAAGAACAGAGTTGGAAGGGGCCTTAGAGGTCTCCTAGACCAACTTCTTGCTTAAGCAGGAAACCCCATATCACTTCAGACAAATGGTTATTCAATCTCTTCTTTTAAAACTTCAAGTGTTGTAGCATTTACAAATTTTGGAGGCAAGTTGTTCCACTGATTAATTGTTCCTTAGTTCTAAGTTGCTTTTCTCTTTAATTAGTTTCTACCCATTGCTTCTTGTCCTACCCTCAGGTGCTTTAGAGAATAGCTGGACTCCCTCTTCTTTGTGGCAGCCCCTGAGATATTGGAACACTACTATCATGTCACCTCTAGTCCTTCTTTTCATCAGTCTAGATATATCCATCAACTGTTTTTTATATGTTTTAGCCTGCAGTCTCCTAATAATCTTGTTGCTCTTCTCTGCACTCTTTCTAGAGTTTCAACATCTTTTTTACATCGTGGCAACCAAAACTGGATGCAGCATTCCAAGCGTGGCCTTACAAAGGCATTATAAAGTGGTATTAATACTTCATGTGATATTGATTCTATCCCACTGTTTATAGAACCTAGAACTGTGTTGTCTTTTTTGGCAGCTGCAGCACATTGCTGGCTCCTATTTAAATGATTGTCTACTAGGACTCCAAGATTCCTCTCACAGTTACTACTATTGATTAAGCCAGTGTTTCCCAACCTTTTTTGAGCCGCGGCACATTATTCATATTTTCAAAATTCTGGGGAACACTGAATGGGGGGCGGGGGGCGGGGGGGGGCTAAAGAAAAGTTTGGACAAAAAAATATCTCTTCCTCCATTTCACTCTATTTCTCCCTCCCTCTTTCTCTTTCTTCCTTCCTTCCTTCCCTTCTTTCTCTCTCTCCATCCCTCTTTCTTTCTTTCTTCCTCTCTTTTTTGCTCTCTTTCCCTCTCCCTCATTCCCCCCTCTCTTTCTCTCTCTCTCTTGCTTTCTTTCCCTCTCTTTCTCTTGCTTTCTTTCTCTCTCATTTTCTCTCCCCTCCTTTTTCTCTCTCTCTCTTTCTCTCTCGTTCACCACGCCGGCAACAGAGAGAAAAAGAAAGAGAGAGAGAGAGCCGGAGAGAGAATGGAGGGCGCTGTTGTCTTCGCCTCCGCCCGCCGGCTCTGCAGCTAAGAGGCAGCAGCCATCAGCCCCCTCGCCCTCCCAGACGTCCCCAGTGCCCGGCCACGTG
Source organism: Erythrolamprus reginae (assembly GCF_031021105.1). Taxonomy (NCBI): domain Eukaryota; kingdom Metazoa; phylum Chordata; class Lepidosauria; order Squamata; family Dipsadidae; genus Erythrolamprus; species Erythrolamprus reginae. Next base: position 55,281,912 of record NC_091956.1, on the reverse strand, counting down.
CCGCCTCCCGTTAGCCCGGCCAACTTTTCCCTGCTGCCGTTTTCTCTTCATGGCGCAAAGCCACACAGTCCCGGACTCCCGGATCGCTCGCTTCTCTGACCAGCAAACCGGCTGCCCGCAAAAGCATCGCACTTTTTCAATGCGTGGCGCTTTCCTGGGCAGATGGCTTTGCTGACCGGAGAAGCGAGCAATCCGGGAGTCCGGGACTGTGTGGCTTTGTGCCATGAAGAGAAAACGGCTTCGGCAGCAGGGAAAAGTTGGCCGTTTTCTCTTCATGGCGCAAAGCCACACAGTCCCAGACTCTCGGATTGCTCGCCCCAAGGCAGGAGGCGGCGGCGGAGGAGAGGGGGCAGATCGTGCCCCAAGACAGGAGGCAGCGGCGGCAGCGGAGGAGGAGGAGAGTGAGTGGATTGCGCCCCAAGGCAGAAGGCAGCGGCAAGGAGAGGGGGCAGATCGCGCCCAAGACTGGAGGTGGCGGCGGCGGCGGAGGAGAGTGGGCGGATTGATCGGGCAATGGGGCAGGGCAGAGAAGCCAGGGGCGCGTTTGGCCGGAGGCACTGTGGGGAGGCAGGGGCGGCCGCGGCTCCCTTTACTCCTACTGCCGCACCTCCCCGCCCCTGCCTCCTTTTTCCCACCTTCCTTCTTTGGGGCCCAGCAGGAGAGCGCCGGAAACAGTTGCATCGGGCAGTAGCCAGGGGACAGCTGGGAGTGGGAGCTCCAGCGCCCCGCCCAGCTGGAGCTTCCCTAGGAGCTTCGCGGCACACCTGACCGTGTCTCGCGGCACACTAGTGTGCCGCGGCACACCGGTTGGGAAACATTGGATTAAGCTACTACATATACTGTACTTGTACATTTTGTTTTTATTTCCTACCTTTTTTTACCATTGAATAGAAACATAGAAACATAGAAGACTGACGGCAGAAAAAGACCTCATGGTCCATCTAGTCTGCCCTTATACTATTTCCTGTATTTTATCTTACAATGGATATATGTTTATCCCAGGCATGTTTAAATTCGGTTACTGTGGATTTACCAACCACGTCTGCTGGAAGTTTGTTCCAAGGATCTACTACTCTTTCAGTAAAATAATATTTTCTCATGTTGCCTTTGATCTTTCCCCCAACTAACTTCAGATTGTGTCCCCTTGTTCTTGTGTTCACTTTCCTATTAAAAACACTTCCCTCCTGAACCCTATTTAACCCTTTAACATATTTAAATGTTTCGATCATGTCCCCCCTTTTCCTTCTGTCTTCCAGACTATACAGATTGAGTTCATTAAGTCTTTCCTGATACGTTTTATACTTAAGACCTTCCACCATTCTTGATTTGTTACATAACACCCAATGTTGAAGTCTGTTCAAGATCCTTCTTTATCTTAAGCCTATCTTCTGGAGTATTAGCTATTTCTGTTAGCTTGGTGTCACCTGCAAATTTGATGTGTTCTCCATTTATCCCTTCATCCAAACCATTGATGAATATGTTGAAGATTACTGGGCCTAAAACAGATCATTGGGGTACCCCATTGCATACTTCTTTCTATGTAGATGCAGTTCCATTGAGGACTATATGTTAAGTCCTGTTGTTCAGCCAGTTATGAATTCATCTGGTGGTGATAATGTCTAACCCACATTTTTCTATTTTATCTAGTAGTAGGTTATGGTTTACTTTATCAAATGCCTTACTGAAGTCCAAGTCTATTATATCCACATCATTCCTCTGGTCCACTAGTTTTGTTACTTTGTCAAAGAATGCAATAAGATTAGTCTGCCATGATCTCTTTTTGACAAAGCTATGTTGCTTTGGTTATTAATTTGTTTCCTTCTAGGTGTTAACTGATTTGTTGCTTGATTATCTTTTCCAGAATCTTCCCTGGTATTTATTCTGGTCCGACTAAGGCAATTCCACAAAACTTTTCCCAAGGCATTGATCTTCAAACAAATAAATACTTTATTCTCTGTTATACAGAATATAATTGGCAACAATTACAAGCAGGAATTGTGATGATCATGCACAGTGAATACTCTATGATTCAATTTCACATTCCAAGCTCAAAAGCTGGAGTAGCCAGGCTATAAATCTCTCTTGAGGTGAAGGGGTTTATTCAGTAATAAAGGCTTTGCTCGGTGTTCTTGTTAATCTAAATTAGCACAGTCTGTCATGGTTTATCAAAAGCTTACTTTTTCTGGAGATATAAATCACACCATATTTCAATTACACAGGTTTTCCAAAAGCACTTAGTTTCCACTATATTTCAGGAAGTTACGCATTAGCAATTTACATAATTAACAAGTGGAGATTAAAAACTTTTTCCCAGGAATTTCTTCTCTTCATTTTGCAAATCTCCTGAACCTAGGATTTACCCATGGGCTGTCAGATATTCCCCCATTATCTGAAGATGAACTACTTTCCATTTTAATTTCTAAATCATTATCTCCTACGCTCAGCGTAAGCTAAAATATCAGTCTCCTGGTCCTCAGAATCTGATACTTCCTGAGGGCAAGGAACACTCACAACAGTATTGAGGTCAGGGTGATAGGCCTGTAGTTTCCTGGATCTATTTCCCCCCCTTTTTTGAAGATGGGAACTACATCACCTCTTTTCCAGTCCTCAGGCAGTTCCCCGGTGCTCCAGGATCTTTGAAACACATAGTTCAATGGTTTGGAGATCTTGTCTGCCAGTTCATTCAGAACCTTCAAGTGTCATCTATCTGGTCCTGGTGATCTGAACTCATCTAGGGTAGACAGGTGGTCACCATTTTAACTTGTGTTCGTAATCTGTTTTTTGTGATGCTGTCTTCAATAGATTGGACTCTCCCCCCCCCCTTTGTATAAAGAAAGATGCAAAAAATGAAGTTATGCAGCTCTGCTTTCTCCCAGTTGCTTGTTACCTTCTTGCCACTTTCTCCTGGCAATGGACCAATTGTTTCCTTGACCTTTTTCTTGTTTTTAACATGTTGGAAGGAGCTTTTTTGTATTTTTTACTTTTGTCAGAAGCCTTTGTTCATTGTGAGCCTTAGCTTTCACCAGGAAATTTGACAAACTGAGCCTTTTTATTATCCTTGTCACTATGTCCATAAATTATGATCTGCTTAGGTGCCAAATTATCCTCTATCCAGTTTTAAAAGGGAAGCACAAAATTGTAGTCAGACAGCATCCTTTTGTTAAAATACTAGTGAAATATTGATTGACCTATATTAAATAGACAGATATACTAGGAATGCCACATGAAGTTTATTTTTATGCTTCTGTGTATGAATTACACATTTTTCTTTACAGATTTATTTGAAGCCAACAACAGTTTTGTAATTCTATTTTTCTTTATATAGCACAATATCAGCAGCAATAATATCTTTATAACTGGCTGCCTAAAATACAAATTTTAAATCCATCTTTTAAATTTAGACACTAAGTAAAAATCCTATGATATGAATTTGAAATTAATATATAAATGTATAAAATCTATATATAATGTGAAGTTAACATTTAAAAGGGAAAGATACACTTTTCCTGTCAAAAAATGAATTATTTAAATGTTAAATTTAAATTATTAAATTTAAATGATTTAAAGGGTTTCCAATCAGCATTAAATTAAATAATATCATGTCTCTAATTAAAGTAATCAATTTGGTCATTTTGGCAAACTTCATCTTAAGTATTTATTCCTCCTTGTGGGTAAAGTTGTGCATATAATAGTCTTGCTTCATTTGTCAAATACAAAAAAAAGTTTTGTTTCCCCATCTTTTGTCGGTGACAAAAGAAAAGCTCTGGTTTGAATTGTATATTAATCTTTAAGCAACTCTCTCTTATTATGTAAATTCCACCAATTATCTCCCATCTTTTAAATGGAAGCAAAAAACTTTCCCATAGGAGATCAAAGTCAGCTGGCTATTTTTATAAACCCCCAAAATCCTTTTTTAAAAACAAAACCAACAACACTTGTCTGCTATGGCAACAACAACATTTCTCAAGCTATAAAATAATAGTTTAAAAATGTGGCTAAGAAATGGGACAGCAGATCATATTGTCATTAAAGGCTGCACCATACATGCAAATGTGAATGAAATCTTACGTTTCCTAGCCACTCAACTCACAGGCGTGCCACAGAAACTTCTGTATTTGCAGTTTGCTTATGGGGAACAGCTGTCTGGGGATCAAGCTGGAAGACATTACACTACTTTTGTCATCCAGAAAGATTTTGGCATCCAGCATTAGTCCTCTTGGTGCCAATTCTCTGCTATAATGTTATGTCTGCGGCCCCAGAGGTGACTAGACCATTGTTAATTCCTCACAGCAAGTTGAATGTCTCGATTATTTTTGCCAATTGTTCAAACCCATATTGACAATTCTATACATTTGAAACAAAATATAGCAAGAGTAGCACTTTTAAAATACATTTCCAGCAGCATGGCGATAATAATTAGTCCTTACTATGATTTCTGGAGGTGTTCAGTAGACAGGAAACCAAACTTTCTATAACATAGAATATGATTTTTTTAAAACAATTAAATGTGTGCCACAAGGGTCTGTTCTGGGTCCTATTCTTTTTAATATGTTTGTGAGTGACATAGGGGAAGGTTTGGTAGGGAAGGTTTGCCTATTTGCCGATGACTCTAAAGTGTGCAATAGGGTTGATATTCCTGGAGGGGTCTGTAATATGGTAAATGATTTAGCGTTACTAGATAAATGGTCAAAGCAATGGAAACTGCAGTTTAATGTTTCCAAATGTAAAATAATGCACTTGGGGAAAAGGAATCCTAAATCTGAGTATTGCATTGGCAGTTCTGTGTTAGCAAAAACTTCAGAAGAGAAGGATTTAGGGGTAGTGATTTCTGACAGTCTCAAAATGGGTGAGCAGTGTGGTCGGGCAGTAGGAAAGGCAAGTAGGATGCTTGGCTGCATAGCTAGAGGTATAACAAGCAGGAAGAGGGAGATTGTGATCCCCTTATATAGAGCGCTGGTGAGACCACATTTGGAGTACTGTGTTCAGTTCTGGAGACCTCACCTACAAAAAGATATTGACAAAATTGAACGGGTCCAAAGACGGGCTACAAGAATGGTGGAAGGTCTGAAGTATAAAACGTATCAGGAAAGACTTAATGAACTCAATCTGTATAGTCTGGAAGACAGAAGGAAAAGGGGGGACATGATCGAAACATTTAAATATGTTAAAGGGTTAAATAGGGTTCAGGAGGGAAGTGTTTTTAACAGGAAAGTGAACACAAGAACAAGGGAACACAATCTGAAGTTAGTTGGGGGAAAGATCAAAGGCAACATGAGAAAGTATTATTTTACTGAAAGAGTAGTAGATCCTTGGAACAAACTTCCAGCAGACGTGGTTGGTAAATCCACAGTAACCGAATTTAAACATGCCTGGGATAAACATATATCCATTGTAAGATAAAATACAGGAAATAGTAAAAGGGCAGACTAGATGGACCATGGGGTCTTTTTCTGCCGTCAGTCTTCTATGTTTCTATGTTTCTATGTGTTGGGACCAGCTGTCTTTTGGGAGAAGGCAAGATTGTTCTGCTTGAGCAGGGGGTTAGACAAGAAAACTTCAAAGGTAAATTAGAAAAGGGGGGGGGATCACATATTCTATGAAATATAATATATTGTATTCATACAATATATTATATGAAATTTAAATTCAATTTGAAGATGGAAAAAAATCCTAAAATCAGTCATTATATAACAATTAATTTGAAGTCTTAATCTAGTTTCTGCTTAAAATTCCCAAAATAATGATTTACCATGAATTTTCAAAGATTTTGTTTCCAAAGAGCTAACTATAAATGAGTCTCATTATCAAAACTGAATTTGCATCTGAATATGGCCCAAAAGTGTCTCACCAGAAGTAGCATGACACCAGTACGAAGCTACCTTTATAAGGCATCTCCACCTGAATCCAGATAATCTGTTTCTTTCAGAATCCTATGATTGTGCAATCTGTCTACCTTGTCAGCAACTTTTAGAAGATTGAAGCAGGACAAAAATATTGTCCAGTTATGATTTCATGAGCAGAGGGAAAATTACCACTTGCCCCCCGGAGGTGGAGTAAAGACGCTGAGACATATTGTGGATTAATTAAGGGCCATTTATTAATTAACATAAATTTAAATAACTTTAAATAAATTGGAATACGTAAATTTGAATATTTAATTCAAAACAAACTAAGGACCTGCAGAGCCAAACTAACGGGGCGGAAATTCCTACCATAAAATTCCTTAGCAACATTGGGCAAGAACTCCTTGCTGAACCAGGTGAAGGTACCACCTTCACCTGGATCCAAGCCACGCCCCTTCGTCGTGTGGGAGGAGTTCACCCTCCAATCCCCATGGGAAATTGGATCCAGTGATTCCTATGGACATCCTCTCTCCAATCCCCGACGTTGCTCCAACCTCTAGTTCCTGGAGAGAGGCGGTCCATCACCCTTTAAGGATGTCCAAAAGGAGCATGCGCAGTTGCTTCTAATTGCCCATTTCCACCCCTAACTTGCCAAACCCCAATGACCAAAGGGAGGCCTATTTAATATCTAAATGCGCCGCACCCCCTAACCAATCCAGTCCGCACCGTCAGTGTGGAATAGGCAAAAAAAACGACCGCCTCTAAACGGGAGGCTGCAAAAAATTCCTATTCGGCCCCGAGGCGACCTCCTTAGGACACACTGTTGATAGCGGAGGGTGGGTGGGTGTTCGCTTCCAAAACAATGCCAGCCATGAGGAGGTCCCATCCAGATCGCCCTTAAATCGGGCGATCTGGGACCTTCCCACAGCAAGCCAGCAGCGCGCTCTCATTGGCGCGCTGCCAGAAGCCAAACCTCCGGGTTCCAATTGAACCCGGAAGTCCGGAGCTCTCAGAAGAGCTGATTCATCGTCGCCCCCTGCCCCGTAGGCAATTTTGGCCGGCGGTTTTAAACCGTCGGCCGGGCATTTCTGGAAGGACCAAGTAAGAAACAGGTTGTTATGGAAATATATCAATATGGTTGCTAGGAGTTGAAACGTATTTGATGGCATATAATGAATCAGAGAGCCAGTTCACTGTAGTAGGTTGAAATACCAGGGTAGAAACTGAGAGACCATGAATTCTAGTCCTGTGTTAGGCACAGTGAAGGGCTACCAAAAGTTTTACTACCACACTATGTGCGTGGCTTATGCATTTTCTTTCAACACCTTTCAGTGCAAATTGGGTGTTCTGGGGTGGAGCTCCATTTTCGCTACGTCACTGTGCTCTCTCTCATCCCCTGGTTAGGCATAAAAACAATTAGGTGATCTTGGGCAGTCATTCATTCAGCCCTAAAAAGGAGGCACTGTCAAATCCCTTCTGGAGAAACTTTGTTAAACTCATTAATGTTTAACACAAAATTGGATTTTCAATTCAATTGTATAGAATGTGAAGGGTGTGTGTTTACGTTTTATTTTTATAGTTATAATGCACACTGAGGGTGGCATTTAATTTCATTGTCTGACATACAATAAATTAAACTAAACCAAACTAAACTTAAATTAGTTTAGTCCTCTTTGGAGTGAGCGGCATGTAAATAAATGAATGACTGAATGAATGAATGAATAAATGAATAAATGAAATTTGAGCTTTCATATATTCATAATAAAAATAAATTCTTGTTTATGCAAGCAAGTATGCAAGTGAGCAAATAAACTAAGACTACTTTCTACTTCTTTGAGCAAAAGCACAAACATTGTGAGTTGGATCTTTTCCATGCTTTAACTCTGGAATGGCTATGTTTTGGCCCCAAACAACTTTGCTGTGGCTCTTATGATTGTCATTTATGTATATAATGAATTAACATAATCATACTTAGGTATCTCATTATTTGTAATCCATAGGAGCAACCAAGCTTTTAGGGATAACGGTGGCATATTTATGCTCCATCCTTTACTGGGGAAAAATAGCCTACTATGATGCAAATTACAACGCCGGGGGAAAATGGAGTTCCTGATAGCAATTAAAATAAAATTTGATGAGAATTCTGGTTGGTGAGAATTTGAGTGTTCCATTTCCAGATGATCTTATGCAAAATGAATATTAATCAAATAAATTTCAGCTAGTGGTCTATTCTTTTCAAAGAGAGGAAAAAATATGTGATTGAAATGGCCACTGATTGCCCTTACTTTTAAATTTAAGTTTTGTGAGTTATTTTCTTTTTTAATTTTTTAAAAAAATCCTTCTTATTGAAACATCAGACTCTTTGAAAAGTACAAGCTTTTTCCAGACTGGAATTGAGTCCCTCAAAGAGAGTATAAATTCATCATGTCTTATGAATCCTTGCCTATTTACAGCGTGCGTTCCAAAAGTAATGCAATTATTTTTTTTAAAGTAATTTATTCAACAGATTTTCACAAACACCTAAAATTCTTCAAAGTACTGTCCTTGGGCTTCTACACCTTTTTTCCAGTGACTTCGCCATGACCGATATGTTTCAGGGACCTCTCGCAAGGTCTTCGTCACTGCTGATTGGATCTCTTCTATGGACGAAAAACATGCCTTGCCACAATGCGCTACAAGTCCGTGAGTTCCTGGCCAAACACCAGGTGCCAACGCTGCCCCACCCCCGCTATAGTCATGACGTTGCCCCAGCAGACTTCTTTTTGTTCCCAGCCCTGAAAGGAACCTGTTTTAATCCATAGAAGAGATCAAATCAGCTGTGATGAAGATCTTGCAAGAGGTCCCCGAAGACGCCTTCCAGGGCGCATACCGGTCATAACAGAGTTGCTGGAAAAAATGTGTAGAGGCCCAAGGAGAGTACTTTGAAGAATTTTAAATGTTTGTACAAATCTGTTCAATAAATTACTTTTAAAAATGCATTACTTTGGGAATGCACCCTGTATAAATGATATGTATGATCTTATTGTGGGTTTTAAATTGTTTTTAAAATTGTTTCTCCTTTTAGATGTTTTAATATTAATACTGTATGTCTTATTCTCTTTGGTTGTGAGCCGCCCAGAGCCTTAGGGAGTTGGGCGGCTTACAAGTTGAACTAACTAAATAAATTATTTTTATTTCCAATACCTTCATTTCCAACTATTTATTGAAAATAGACTATGCAGTTCATCCCTTATTTTAAATAATACTAAAATAGAGTCAATGAGTATCTAAGTAATAGCTATCATTTAGTCATCTGTGCTTATTTTTATTCAATTTATAGATTTTCTTTAAAAAAAAATTGCGTTGATGCTTTTAAGTATAGATGCAAAATTAAATATTAAATTTTGCCCTTTGGCCAATTTTTAAAGATTTTTCTTACAAAGTGCAAGATCAGTTTTAGTCAAGTAGAGTTCTCACCCTTAGAACAAATTGCTCATGATCAAGTTCTGTGACAATGTTTATCATTTTTTGAGTCAATGAAAATGAATCACTTGATATTTCACTTCAATGGTACTGTTAAACAATGTGGTTCAGAAATATTTGTTTGCTGGTGATTCAAGAAGTTAGATGCTATAATCAGGATGACAAAGCTTTGATTTACAGGTGTGAGAATTGATTTCCACCTGGAAACCCTATTCAGGTGTGACAAAAATGTGATTGTTTATGAACAGTATGTGAGTGTGAGTACATATGTGCTAGGCTTGCTACAATCCTGTCATATGGACTTGCTGTTTATACGTATATACCGTTGTATTTGACAGCATAAAGTACAGATAAGAGACATACATTTTCTTGCTATAAAGGAAAATTGGCCCGCTGCAAGACAAAGAAAGATCTGATAGACACATAAAGAGAGGCTGAGGGAGAAAAGGATGATGGCTGGTAACCCAAAATACATTCTACTCACTGGTGATTGTTGACTCCCGAAATGAACCTGAATGCTGTCCAAAAAATCACCAAAGAAAGATGAGCAATGAGACAGATGTCGGCATGTTGCGATGGGCTCTGAAGCAGGCTCTGGATAGAAAAACAAGTCTTGTCAGTTCAAAATAGATTCCAAAATATTGTAACATGCCCTTACTTAATCTTAAATGGTTAAAATGATAGAAATAGCTATGTATAAAGCTGATCAGACTTTTCCTGTAGAAAAAGAATGGGTAATGTTTAGTCATATACATGGGTGGGCTGCTGCCCGGACAGGGGGGAATGCAGTGAGGTAGCAAAAATGGAGCTCCACCCCGGACCACCCAATTTGCACTGAAAGATGTTGAAAGAAAATGCAGGGCGTCCTGCATATGCCATGCCCACTGTGTGGTAGCAAAATTTTTGGTAGCCCTTCACTGGTCATATACATATAAATAAAATATTTACTTTATTGTTTTGAAGGGTTGCATAAAGTAGGAAAATATGAGAATGGGAATGTCTAGTAGAGAGAGATAAAAATGTTTTAGATAAATGGTGCTTGACTTAAAATTATCTTCATTATTAGAAATAATCAGAGGTGGTATTTAGCCAGTTTGCACTGATTTGGGTCAAACGGTAGCTACAATTTATTCTGGGTTGCCAAACCGGTAGAAACTTCTGGATGGCCACGCCCTCCACCCCATCACCTGACACCCCAACAACCCAGTTGCTGCTCGCTCACCTTGCCTACTCCCACCCTATATATGTTACCTTCACCATGTGGCCCAGCTAATCCCTCACCATTTGCCTCACTGATGACTGCTCAGCTTCAATCCCAAAAGTTAGCAATGCATGCCCCCCCCCACTTCACCTTGGGTCGGGGTTGGGACCACAGAGATGTGTCATTCCCCAAGGCCCAGTTGCTTCTACTCATCTCGGCCAGGTCAGGGAACATGAGATTCCCCAGCTCCAACCTTGTTGCTTACTCACTACCTGCTCTCCCTTAAGCATGACATGTCACCCCGTTTCCCCTCTTTCAGAAGCCCTGGCCCTTAATCTCCTCACTTCCTCCCCATGACCACTTCTTTCATTGTCTTGTGGCTGCAATCTTACCTTCTTCATGTGGCTGGCTGCTAAGGAAGGCAAGTCAGGGCTGGGCCATCATTGTCACTGGGTTCCCCACCAGCCCACATCTTGCCCCCCTTGTTGCAAGATGCCTGCAGCCACTGCATGTTTTTTTCTGTGTGGCGGCTGGAGTTCGGCCATGCCAGAAAAAAGACACAGCAGCTGCAGGCTTCTTGCAGCAAAAATTACCTCCGCTCCACTTCTCCAACACATCAGCACCCCCATCTATGCCCTGTTCTTTGCCCTGCATGGTGCACCCCATTTCCTGCTGCCACTGTGCCAGTGGGACGTGCCCAGGCAAGTATGAACAGAATGATGCAATCGGCAATGGGTTGTCTCTGCACAGCCAGGGCATAGAACTTGGTGGCACAGGTGCCAGCACATTGGAGAAGTGAAGTGGAGGTAATTTTAATTTCAATAAGCCAACATCCACCATGTCTTTTTTTCAGCTTAAGAAGCCTCCCAGCCACTGCCTCTTTGCCAACTGGAACTGAGATGGCAGGCGCGAGCGGCTGGAGGCTTGTTGAGCTGAAATCAACAGAAGGTCTCAAATGCAGAGAAAAAAAAGCTGCTGCAGTGCCATCTATAATGGCTTTTTCGGCACATTCAAGACCTCTGGTAGCTTTTGGTGGCCTCCAGCCAGATGCCGCTGCCACAAAGCAGCTAGCAAAGAGGCAGCAGGTGGGAGACTTCTTGCAATCACACCAAAAAGAAAAGAGCTTGACTTCCCCTCTGCCACCAGCTGCCATGAGAGGAAGGTAAGCCCAAAGAAAGAGGCAGTCATGGGGGAGGAAGCGGGTCTAGGGCCAGGGCCTGTGAAGGAAGGGAAACAGGGTGACTAATGCAACTGGAAAACTGAAGGTGGGTAGCATGCATGAGGAGGCCTTTGACAGATTGGGCCAGCCTGGGCAGAAAATAGGTAGAAACAATAACTATAAATTCATTTTTTTCCCTACCGGATTCTGTGGGTGTGGCTTGTGGAGGGTCATGTGACTGAATGGGTGTGGGCATGAGTGATGTCAAGTTGGCCATGCCCACTCGGTCACATGACCTCCACCAGACCACGCCGCCCCCCAAGCCACGCCCCCCAAACCAGTAATGGGAAAATTTGAATCCAGCCACTGGAAATAATACTTCTTATTTATAGTCAAATAAAAAAGGGGAAATCATATTTGATGTTCTATCCTCATTACATTTTTCTTTATGTGCAGCTCGACATGCAGTTAAACTCCCGTCCTCCAATAAAACTAGGATGGATGAAACTGGAAAAATAGAAATACATAAGAGCCCAAATACAAAATAAGCAGTGTTGAGTGGCTGATGAGCATAATAACAAACAAATACAGGTAAATCTAAACCTCACCAGTGATGCTTTGTATATGGAATGTGCATTTTTGTCCTAAAATGAATGTGTGCCATGGATTAGGCTGGATTCTTCTGGTTCTCCCATTTTCTCCCAAATACTAGAGGAAATGTTATCGGACTTCCCAGGATGCATTTGTTTTGGAAGGGAGGATTTATGGGTAGATAATCCTTAAAGGGCCTGGTCAGCTTCCAGACAATACAAATTGGTTTTTAGCCCTGGCCACTAGATGGGACCAGAGAACAACAACAGTATATACACAAATTATATCTGGGGAGCCTAACATTGTATTGGCATACATGTTGCGAACTCCAATATTCTCATGATAAAGTACATAAAATGAGATCAAATATGAATATCACCAAAAAGAATAGGCAATCTGAATAGTGAAAACATAATACACATGTATTTATGGGAAATAGAAAGCATATTAATGAAAAAAGGATCTGGAAGACAAATGGTCTTATTAAAAATGCTTCTTACTCAGAAGAGGATTAATATAAATATATAATCAATGAATTAAGTCTACCATGTTATATAGTATCAAATAATTACTTGAAATAAAGTTAACACTTTAACAATCCATGACTGGCCTAGTGGTGCATTGAAACAACATTATAATAAGATTATAGCCAACTATTACTGGCTATTGGGGCAAATTTTTCAACTTTAAATTACAAACATTAAGGATGCTCAAAACTTGTCACATTGTACTTGGAATCGTAAAGATATTTTGGTTACTTAAAAATAATTTAGATGTGCTTGGTAAGAAACTACCAAAATATCATATCTTTTAAACATTCTGTTATATAGGACAGATAAGGGGGTGACTATTTACTACTAGTTTTATGGGTAGCAATCATAATTATTTGGATTGAAGAATTATTCTTTTTTTAACACCATTCTCTGCATATACTCAACAGTGATTACTCTATGATTATAATGCCCATATGCTCAATCATGTAGCAAATATGATTCCAATTACTTGAACAAATGGTTGAAGTATAGCTCATATTTATAGCAAGATTCAGACAATAATTTACAGACCTGAGCAAGTGAATGCAAGGAGCATAGCTGATTCCATAATATAGTTTGACAGTTTTTAATTTGAATGTTTGAATAAGATCAGGCCTATGAAATTTGCAATAATTCTGGTCAACCAGTAGATGGAAACAAAGAGCCACTATAATAAAATGTGAGAATGGGACTGTGGAAGATTGGCCATAGAAAGCTATTGGCTTATTTTAAAAAATTATACAATCACCTATCATATAAACAGCTTCTGGTCAATCTTTATCTATCTTTGTATATGGAATTATTACAAATAGTACTCCTGTCAATGGAAGAGCTTGCCCATCTTCTGCTACAGATGTAACAAACTTCCCAGTCACTCATTTTCCTGCTGGTTTTGATCAGAACATTAATCTGAGAGATATGATACTAGTTTCTAGTAGAACTGGTAAAGGTTAATTTTCTCCAAGGTAATAGCAAAAACAGCCAACCTAAGTAGTTGTTCTGTCCCAGTGATGAGCCCCTCCCCCTAGGAAATAGGCACACACACACACACACTGATTCTACAACATTTAAGCATTTACTTCTAACATTTTCTGAGTAGTGAGGCCAGACAAATAAGTCTGTTCATTGCCAGCTGCTAATTAGCATCTCAACAATGAGCCAGAATCCAAGCATAAACCAAAGCAAACAGATCATTTCTTTGATCACACAGATCTCTTTCATGGACATACTATGAGTTGGAAGCCCAGATATAATTAGTCCAAATTGCCAGTTTGTAAATTATCATTGAAACAATAATATCCAAGAGAGAAGTCCAAGCGAAAAACTGGAACAAAACAAAAGTTGACTTCCACACTGAAATGTGATATGACTAAGCCTTAAATAGTCTGTTCCACAGATCTATTCACACAGAGACCTCCTCTTTGCTTAACCATTCCTGCCTTCTGGCAGCTCTGTGTGCCCTAGCATCAAGAAGAGGTTTCCATCTCTTCTCTTGAGTCAATCATGTGCCCCGTGTGAGGTGCAGAAGGCCCTGGTTAGCTTTCAGCCCCTGACAACACATCCTCTCCAATCTCCTCATTATCGGACTCGGGTGCCAGGTACATAGGCCTATGGTGTCACATCAAAACCATCTCTCAATCCTCAGGATCCATGATCAGTTTTGCTGGTCACAACACTAATATCTTAAATTTCTTCCCAGAATTTTCTAAAGCATGTCACATTAACTGGATGTTCAGAGAAACTTTGAACAGTAGAAACTCTAGATTTTTTTACACTGCAATATTTGTAGGAGTTGACATAGTGTCTTGCCTTTTCTAATCATCCCCAGTATTTTGCCATTCATTTGAAATCTGGATGAGGAGAAATGCAGACTTCCTCTGCAGACTTTTAACACTATTTAAATGGCTTCTGTGGAATGTTTTAGTTGGGTCAAGAACTCATTTATAAAGCATATAAATATCAAGTACCTTTTTCCAGCTTCCGGATAGAGTTAAGGATCTTGCATGTCACAAATATCATACATTTCTTTAAAAAAAGTGTTATAGTCATAACATTCCCATTAACTTTACCATATTGCAAAACCACTTCCCCATAACAAGGTGGACAGTGCATACATTTTTAAATGTATCTGAGAATCCTGTAAATTTTATACAGAATGTTTGGTGTTAACAGTTCATATACAAAGAAGCCATTAACTGAATGCAAGAAAGCAAATCCTAAAAACATTATGGATTGAATCCCGAGTATTGATTTGGAGCAATGGATCAAGTCATCCATATCTGAATGGGAAACAGAGGAGTATAAAATGCAGAGCTTCTGTTTCTGGTCCAGATGTTATTGACACAAATTTCTAATTACAGATATGCAAAGAGTTTTAGAGACCATCCATAATACAAATGAATCAATGAAAGTGTTCACTCAATTGCTGTTGCGTGTTCGAATACTCTGGGAGAGTCATAGATGAACTGCCACAAAGGCTCTGATTGATGCTTATCACAAGCAAGAGATAAAATGCATCACTAACTGTATGCCAAGTTCATCTGATTTTTCACTGCTTTTCTTCTCTGATCCTATTAAAAGTATTAGCATGTGAGCCTGTGGGAAGATCAAGCACATTTTGAGATTTGTCATCAGACTTGGAGTTAAAATTAGGCAGAGGGTCAGATTTAAGGGTCCGTGAAAGTTTAGCAAACCGTGAGATACTTTTTGACCACAATGAATGTTCTTTTTTCTGCACGAGGTCAAAATAAAATGGAGGGAGAGTTCCATGGAACACCCTTGATTTCTTTGAATATAACAGATGAATAAATACAATGCAGTTAGAAAATTGCACACATGGGGGGGAGGAGTACACAATCCTACACTAAGGCAACACACACCCATTTTGCATTGTTTTTGCTTATCATGAAGATGAAATCAGTGATTATGTGGGAAGCCACGCAGAGTATTAGAATAAAATGCAGAAATAGAAAGAGGTGGTAAATTTGGTTTGAATGTTTTGGGTCACACAAGATATTTCATGAACAGTTTGTGATGTGCAGAATGGGAAAGGATAGAGAATTAGCAGTGTAAGTCATTTTACCCTTTAATTCTCCAAATCTGGACTGCTTCTTGGGGGAAAACATACAGGAATTTAGAGATGGCTTTTAAAAAGGAATTCAGTTCTTATATAAAGGCCAGCTTAGGCCTGAAAAGTGAGAAAGAAACAGAAAATTGCCTTGCCTTGGTTCTCTGGTGTAAAAGCGAGGAAATATAATCTCTTGCAGGCTTTCAGAATTTTGTCATGTAATAATAAAGTATAATTCAATCATTATTGTGGCACATGATTTCTCACATGATGAACTGCAAAGAGATGACCAAATTTATTTATTTGTTTGTTTATTTGTTTTTTTGTCAAGTACATATTGGAGATATGTAAAGATATAATAATATTCATATACGTGATACTAGTAACAAGAAAAAAATAAGAAGAAATATTAGATATAATAATATTCATATGCACGGTACTAGTAAAAAATAAAAGAAACATTAGAACAGGGAACAGAAGGTACTCTGGTGCCTTACTGGCACGCCCCTTACTGGCCTCTTAGGAATCAGGAGAGGTCAACAGTGAATAGTCTAAGGATAAAGTTTTGGGGGTTAGGAGATGATACTACAGAGTCAGGTAGTGAGTTCCATGCATCGACTACTCGGTTACTAAAATCATATTTCCTGCAGTCAAGTTTGGAGTGGTTTACATTAAGTTTGTATCTGTTGTGTGCTCGTGTGTTGTTTTGGTTGAAGCTGAAGTAGTTGTTGATAGGAAGGACGTTGTAGCATATGATTTTATGGGCTATACTTAGATCGTGTTTAAGGCGATGTAGTTCTAAGTCTACATAAGTTCATATAAGTTCATTTAAGGACTTACATGAACTATACGAGGAAGTATAAAGACCAACTCAAAAGTTAGGTTCATTGATAAAACACAACCAAAGAATAAGTAGGGAAGATTTTGCTCTAGATCGGGGGTGTCAAACTCACACTGACACATTGTCGTCATATGTTGTTTCACAACTTTCCTGCTCTTTGCTAAAACGGGAGTGGGGGTGGTCAGCACATATTGCATCTGGCCCATGGGGCACAAGTTTGACACTTCTGCTCTAGATTATGTCACTCTAGGACCCATTTCAGATTTTTATCTCTGATAAGTAGTATCTGACAAAGATTTAACAGTAGTTCCAGAAAACGGTCTTAATATATCCAAATAGAATAGAATAGAATTTTTTATTAGCCAAGTGTAATTGGACACACAAGGAATTTGTCTTGGTGCATATGCTCTCAGTGAACATAAAAGAAAAGATACAGTACATTCGTCAAGAACCATAAGCTACAACACTTAATGATAGTCTGGGTATAAATAAATAATCAAATCATATTAGGAACCAGTCAATATGAATCGTAAGGATACAAGCAACAAAGCAACAGTCATACAATCAGTAGTGGGAGGGAATGTGATATGTGTGATGGCAAAAATGAGAAGATTAATAGTAGTGCAGACTTAGTAAATAGTTTAATAATGTTGAAGGAATTATTTGTTTAGCAGAGTGATGGCATTCAGGAAAAAACTGTTTTTGTGTCTAGTTGTTCTGATGTGCAGTGTGCAGTGACTGATGAAAATATCATAGAAAGAACTGAAAATCTAGCAAAATTTTAGGACTGTGTATTCGGTTTGCATAAACCCCACATTGTTAAGCCAAATGAATCCTTCAGTGTGAGATAAATTATCAGGAATCCAGAATAATAAAAGAAAAAGCTTTTTATTTTAAGGACATGTGCATGACTGACCTGGAGATAGGATAAATATCTGAATCACAAAGGTAATTTCCAAATGCAATATGCTATATATTTATACTTTTTTCTCTATCCCTTTTGTACCTTCCTCCTCTAAGACACTCCCCATTACAAAACACTCTTATATAACATTGTTGGCAAGCTTTTACATCTTTTCACTCTTATTCATGGTGGATTTGAGATGGTCATTGTCATTAATCACTTATATTTCCATTTATGTTTATGTCTTTATCAGATCAGCTTGCCCTGAGTCTCCCACATTTTATTTATTTATTTATTCATTTGTCCAATACACAAATACATAGGAAGAAAAATAGACATGTAGTAATATTTATAAGGGTAAAGTGAGCTTAGAGGAGAGGATATATGAAAGAAAGAAAATATATATGGTAAGTGAGAGAAAGGAAAGACAATTGGACAGGGGACGAAAGGCACACCAGTGCACTTATGTACGCCCCTTACTGGCCTCTTAGGACCCTGGAGAGGTCAATCGTGGAGAGTCTAAGGGAGAAATGTTGGGGGTTAGGAGTTGACACAATTGAGTCCGGTAATGAGTTCCATGCTTCGATCTCAATTGTCGAAATCATGTTTTTTACAGTCAAGTTTGGAGCGGTTCATATTAAGTTTGAATCTGTTGCGTGCTCTTGTGTTGTTGCGGTTGAAGCTGAAGTAGTCATTGACCGGTAGGATGTTGCAGCATATGATCTTGTGGGCAATACTCAAATTGTGTTTTAGGCGTCGTTATTCTAGGCTTTCTAGGCCCAGGATTGTTAGTCTATTTTCGTAGGATATTCTGTTTCGAGTGGAGGAGTGAATGGCTCTTCTGGTGAAATATCTCTGGACATTTTTAAGGGTGTTGATGTCTGAGATGTGGTATGGGTTCCAGACAGATGAGCAGTAGTCTAGGATGGGTCTGGCAAAAGTTTTGTAGGCTCTTGTGAGTAGTGTGAGATTGTCAGGTTAACAACTCTAAAAGCTTTTTTGGCGATATTGTTGCAGTGGGCTTTAGCACTTAGGTAATTCGATATTAGTATTCCAAGGTCTTTTACTGAGTGTAGGTTGGCAGTGAGAGATTGTTTATTCAGTTCGTATGTGTGGTTTGGATTCTTTTTGCCGATGTGGAGGGTAGAGCATTTCTTGGTTGATATTTGAAGTTGTCAGGTGTTAGACCAGTCTGAGACAAAGTCCAGGTATTTTTGGAGAGTGAGTGTGTTGTCAGTGGTGTTGAAAAGTTTCAATTCGTTGGCAAAAAGAACACAGTTGCTTTCGATATGGTCACAGAGGTCATTGATGTAGAGAATGAAGAGAGTAGGACCTAGTACGCTTCCCTGGGGAACATAATCCTCCATAAACCATACTCCTCTAGAGATGAACATACCCATCCGTAGTTAACCATTATTATGGTTAACTGCGGATGGGTATGCCAAAATACATGACCAGAGCAAAGGAGCTTGTGAAGGGGAGGGGGGGGATTTCCAGTGGATGCTTTGCCACATCATAGATTAAATTTGGAGTGAATTGTTCTTCCTTTCTCCACATTTCTGCAAGTTTTCTAAATAATACACTTACTATTTGAGGACATACTTGCCAGGGTCCACAACCTTAAATTCTGAGAGTCAAATCGCTGCAACAGAGTTTCTGTTTTTCTTCTCCAGTGTTTTGTGACATGTTCCTGGAACAGCATCTTGTTTGATTACTTGTACCTTCCTGAATCTGACTACTTTATCAAACTGTGAAAAATTTGTATAGTTGCCAATATACCACCTTCATAAATTCCGTGGATTCTTTTAAACAATACTGAACTAAAACCATGGGAAAGTACAAAGCTTTTATTTTCAGCCAGGTAGGGTGAGAATTTAGTTAATTTGTTTATATTATTTACAGTTCATATATATCTTTTCCCGCCAATTCCAGAGAAATATACATAAACACAAGTATAGAAAAGCAAGAATATTAAATGCATTTTCTTTCTTTTCTTTGCTTTTCCCCACTCCTCTTTGCATTACTGCACAATTATGAGTATTCCAGAGGTTCAGGCACTAACTGGAAAAGTTCTTTGTAGCCTACTATTGATCAGATAAAGAGATACAAGCAGATAACTGATTGACACATGGGGCTCTCTGCAAGCACTAGACTTGCAAATATAAAGCAGCATCTTGGTGAAGACGTACAGCAGGGGTCCCCAAACTACGGCCCGCGGGCCACATGCGGCCCACTGAGGCCATTTATCTGGCCCACGGGTGTTTTCCAAGGCCACACTGGAAAAGCAGTGAGAACATCCCCCTCAATCTCATGTCACCCAAGGTAAAGTAAGGCTTGCAGAAAGCCAAGCTGGGCACAACATACAGATACATGCATACATCTGCCACCTCCTCTTTGAGTTGCTAGCTCCTGTTTTCTGAATGGGACTTGAATGGGGGTCCGGGTTTGGAGGGTGGAGGCTTGTCGGGTGAGTCCTCCATGGGGAGAGAAGAGGGAGGGTGAAAGAGGGAAAAGAGAGAGAGAAGGAGAGAGAAAGAAAGAAAATGGATAGAGAAGGGGGAAAGTGTGAGGGAAAGAGAAGTGGAGAGGAAGGAAGGGAGGATGGAGGGAAGGGAGGGAGGGAGGGAAGGAAGGGGGAGAAAGAGAGGGAGAGAGAAAGGGAGGGAGGGAGGAAGAGAGATAGCAAGAGAGAGTGAGAAAGAGACAGAGAGAGCAAGAGACAGAAAGAAAGCAAGAGAGAGAGAAAGGAAGAGAGAGAGAGAAAGCAAGCGAGAGAGAGAGAGAGTGAGAAAGAAAAAAATAAGGTATATGCAGTGTGCATAGGAATCTGTTCATAGGTCTTTTTTATAGTCCGGCCCTCCAACAGTCAGAGGAACAGTGAACTGGCCCTCTGTGTAAAAAGTTTGGGGACCCCTGACGTACAGCATTGAAGACCATTGTGATCCTTGTTAAATTTCTTTGTAGGGGATTGGGGTAAGGAAATACTGGTACTGTGAAAGTTTGGAGTCATAGCTTTCTTTTCAAAAGTTCTTAAAAGGAAATCTGGTTGGAGTTACATATGATTTGCATAGCACCGCTGATTGGTTAATCTAGCAGTGGGAGAAATAAACTGCTGTCATTGGCCAGTTAGACTATAGAGATGCCTATTAAGGAGGCATCCCTGCAGCCTGCTGGCAGTTTGTTTTGCTAATAGCTAGGAGAATAAAAGGTGCTGAATTGTTCTCATGTCTGGCTCCTTCTTTTGCATCCACATCTAACATTGGTGAAGAAAGAGGGATATTGAAGAAGAACAGCAGAACAAAGGCACCATGGCATCCATGCCCATCTTGAAGCAAGCATCATCCTGCTCTAGCCAACCTGAGGATGGCTACTCACACCTCCGCCTCTCCAGCAGTCTTTGAGCCAAAGGCAGAGGAATGGCACACTTACACGAGCAATTCTGCATGTTCCTAGAAACCAACAATTTACAGGACCTACCTGACAATTGAAAGAGGGGCCTGTTCCTCATCTACTGCGGTCCCAAAATCTAAGAGATGGTACAGATTCTTGTAGCACCCACAGCATGGAATCCATTTCATGGATGATCCTACAGATCACCCTCCAACTGCCACCCCTACAGTAGGCCAAAATGAATTTATAAATCTCAAAATGAATTTATAAATCTCAAAGATATGATGAAGGACCAGATTATATTAGGGATGCAAGACCTCACATTGCAAAATAAACTACTGGTGAGGTGAGGGACTACCTTCAAGGACATAGTGGAAGAAGCAAGAGCAGCCAAATCCTCAGACACCTCCACACCTGACATCTGAAAAATGAGCGGAATCCATTGTACCTACCAGGAGCCAGACTGGATGATTGAGATCCCAGAGTATGAGGATGAGTTGAAAAGGAAGAACCTGTGCACCATATCCATCCAGAGAAATGGGTAAGTCCCAGGGACTATGAAAGCAGGCAAACACATTGTTCAGATTGCCTAAGGGGCCATGCCAGAGTGATTGGTGGTTTCCAGTAAGCCATTTTCCACTGGTGCCAGAAAAGAGGCCACATTGCTGATGCCTGCAGAGACACACAATCGACCCCTATGCACCTGACCCATACCAACCCAAAGCACACATGGGGTTAGGAAGGCAAGGGCAGAAAAGACCAGAGGGCCAAAGAAACAGGCATGATCAATACCTGGACAACCAGGCAAATCTATCATACCACCATGGATCACTCGGATGCTGACAAAGGGGACAAGTTCCATGTCATGATTTCCATTGAAGGAACACCATGCAAAATGGAACTGGACACTGGGTCTGTGTTCACCATTATGTCCTGGGACACCCTGCAAAGCATCAAGCCATTCTCACCATGGAACCAACTCAAAGCTCAATGGATTCAACTCAATGATTTCCAAGGAAACCCCATTTGAGTCTTGGGACAGGCAGAAATGCACACCTGATTGAATGATTTCATAGGCAAGCTACCTCTGACCATCTTTGCAGGAGACTGGCCCACACTATTAGGCATGGAGTGGCTCAAGCCCTTACGAATAGGCATCACCAGCCTAAACCAAATAAGGAGGAATGAATTCAAACCATCCCTAAACAAACAGATGGAACTATCAATACTAAAGGGGTGCCTACTATGGGGGGAGAGAGTCATCATGCCCCAAAGTTTGAAGAAAAGGGTGATAGAAACCTTACGCATAGGGCATCCCGGAATAGTATGCATGAAAGTGGTGGCCAGAGTTACCTGTGGTGGCCAAAATTTGACCAGGACATTACTGAGTGGGTGGCAACCTGCATGCCATGCCAAGAGAAACAACTGATTCCTACACGCAACCCAGAATCGCACAGGCCCAGTAGGACAGTATGGCGCCCTGCCTACCTGCGTTATTATGTGACTTGCATCAAGCACCAATTGGATTACCCACAAACTAAGAGGGGAGGAGTGTTACGTATAGCTTTGCATAACCTCCACTGATTTGCATAACCTCCACTGTTAATCTAGCGGCAGGAGAAATAAATAACTGTCAGTGGCCAGCTAGACTATAGGGAAGCTTATAAAAGATGCATCCATGCAGCCTGCCAGCAGTTTGCAGGGATTACTAACAGCTAGGCAAATAAAAGGAAGTGAACTGTTCTCGCATTTGTCTCCTTCTTTCGTGCTGACATCTAACAGATTCTGCTGAAATTGAGAGAGTCATAGATTAAAAAGGACAGGGAAGTGGAAATAGTGCCTTCAAAAACTGATACATGGCCTCCATCTCAGAATTTTTCATAGAATAAAAATTCAGAGAAGCAAGGAAAGAGAGAGACAGAGACAAGCCCCATATTTGTTTAGCTGACTTCTCCATATGCCAAAGGGAAAAAAAACTCCACTAAAGTTTCATTTTCTGAATATTTGGAAAGTTGCAGGAAAGATATATCCAAAGGTACTTCTGAGTTTTCTCTGCATTTTCCAACTGGATGACTGTGACAGCAGAGGCAACAACAGTTTTTAAAGCTTTGGGAAATGGCTTGAGGGACCACAGTTAATTCAAAAATGCCAATATCTATTGCTCCCATTCAGTTAAAAGTCTCCATGACTTTTTCTAGACTTGCTGTTGGTAACTGGATGTACAATTCAAACCTGGCACCTGATCACAAATTGAAAGAGGGTGAAAATAGATTTTCTGCTTCAGTTGTTTCTGTTTCCATTGTTGGAGGCAACGATGAGCTAAATTTCTCCTTTGGAAACAAAGCTGAAGTAAGACTCTGGTTCAAAAGCCACAACTATAAGAACTGATGCGTATGTAATATAAACAGAAAAGAGTTGGAATGAATTGTTCACAAAATATTATGGAAATGGCAGGGAAGAACTCCATTCAAAAACCATGCACATGTAGAAGCTTCCTTTTATTATGTAACATATACAAGCACTGCAGTGTATTCTTAATGCATTTATGATCTTTTCAGACAATCCTCCTTCCCACCACAAAATGAATTGTAGGCATAAACACGATTAAAAAACCACATTGTTTCTCCATAATCTTAGCTTTTCTGGTGGCCAATTCTAGGTGAAATAAGTGCTGGATTAGGAATAGATTATAGATAGGTGGGTGGGTGGGTGGTGGATTGTGATATATAGATGAGTAGTTAGAAACTGATTCTTGGGAGCTCCAGAAAGATCTCTCAAAATTGAGTGAGTGGGCAAAAAAGTGGCAAATGTATTTTAACCTAAACAAGTGCAAAGTTATGCATATCGGGGCACAGAACCCCAATTATACCTACCAACTGATGGGGACCAAGCTTTCAGAGGCAACCCAAGAAAAGGATCTTGGGGCTTTGGTGGACAACTCAATGAAGATGTCAACCCAGTATGCAGCAGCAGTAAAAAAAAACAAGTTCCATGCTTGGCATGATTAGAAAGGGAATCAAAAATAGGTCGGCAAGTGTTGTATTGCCTCTGTAGAAATAGATGGTGAGACCACACTTGGAGTACTGTGTATAGTTCTGGTCACCGCACCTCAAGAAGAATATAATGGAACTGGAAAAGGTGCAAAAAAGGGCAACAAGAATGATCAAGGAAATGGAGCACCTCCCTTATGAAACCAGGTTGCAACGCCTTATTCTCTTCAGCCTTGAAAGACGGCGTTTAAGGGGTGACTTGATCGAAGTGTATAAAATCATGCATGGGATAGAGAAAAATCCTTTTCTGTATCACACAATACTAGGACGAGGGGGCACTCCCTAAAGTTCATAGGTAAGAAAGTGAGGACAAATAAAGGGAAATATTTCTTCACCCCAAGGGTCATTGGTATATGGAATTCACTTCCAGAACAGGTCATGACAGTAAAGATATGTCCATTCATTTACCCCTCATTTCCAACACAATTGAGCCACCTTCCAACTCAGAACAATAATTATCTGTTGTGTAAATATGGTAAATAGATTTTACAAATGAAATTTCCTCTCTCCTTCTCATCCTTTCAAATACTTGTGTCACCTCTATCCTTCGAGCAAAAATATCCGCCCCTCAAAAGTAACAATACAACTCGCTTAAATGTTGTGAATTTATTATAAATATATGAATCCTAAACTCATGATCAAAAACAGTGGGCATAAATGACTTTGTTATCATTTTGCTGAAAACTTCCAACCCCTAAAGTTCATTTTCCTGAAATAGGATAGACTTCATTAACTCTGCTATAAAACCAGATAATTTTATAGCCCTGTTTAGATTTTCTTACTACAGACCATGGGGAAATAGATGCAGATTTGATTTTCTAAGCAACTGGGTTGATTGAAGTTAAAATTATACCAAATGACTTTTGTTTTACTTCAAGACATTTCTGGGGAAATATTGGTGAACTAAAGATGGCTCCACAGAATTCACAAGTAAGTCCTTGGAATTCCTACCAGGTCAAGGACCCGGGTGGGATTATTTACATGTTTGCTTGATACGAGGCTTTCTACAAAGAGATAATAAAATAGTGATCTCTGACAGGTTTAGAGAACTCTAGGAGCTGTGGGCAATTCATCATGCCATTGTGTCTTCATTTGGACACTAGATTCTCCTGTTTTGTTTCCTAACCACCTTTAGAAATTCCTTGTTATTGATTTCTTTAGAAATCATGCCAGGAGAATTTCCTTTTAATAATAATAATAATAATAATAATAATAATAATAATAACAACAACAACAACAACAACAACAACAATAATAATTTATTAGATTTGTATTCCGACCCTCTCCGAAGACTCGGGGTGGCTCACAACAATAATAAACAGTATACAGTAAACAAATCTAATATTTAAAAGAAGAAGAAATATCTAAAAGCCCATTATATAAAACAATGCAACACAAGCATAGCATACATAAAACTATATAAGCCTGGGGGGGATTTATTTATTTATTTATTTATTAGATTTGTATACCGCCCCTCTCCATAGACTCGGGGCAGCTAACAACAATAATAAAACAGCATATAACAAATCTAATATTTAAAATAACTAAAAAACCCTTATTAAAAACCAAACATACACACAAACATACCATGCATAAATTGCATAGGCCTGGGGGGAAGGAATATCTCAATTCCCCAATGCCTGATGACAGAGGTAGGTTGTAAGGAGCTTACGAAAGGTGAGGAGGGTGGGGGCAATTCTGATCTCTGGAGGGAGCTGGTTCCAGAGGGTTGGGGCCACCACAGAGAAGGCTCTTCCCCTGGGTCCCTCCAGATGACATTGTTTAGTTGATGGGACCCGGAGAAGGCCAACTCTGTGGGACCTAACTGGTCGCTGGGATTCGTGCGGCAGAAGGCGGTCCTGGAGGTATTCTGGTCTGCTGCCATGAAGAGCTTTATAGGTCATAATCAACACTTTGAATTGTGACCGGAAACTGATTGGCAACCAATCAAGACTGCGGAGTGTTGGTGTGACATGGGCATACTTAGAGAAGCCCATGATTGCTCTCACAGCTGCATTCTGCACGATCTGAAGTTTCCGAACACTTTTCTAAGGTAGCCCCATGTAGAAAGCATTAAAGTAGTTGAGCCTCGAGGTGATGAGGGCATGAGTGACTGTGAGCAGTGACTCCTGGTCCAGATAGGGCTGCAACTGGTGCACCAGGGGAACCTGGGCAAACGCCCCCCTCGCCACAGTTGAAAGGTGTTTCTCTAATGTGAGCTGTGGATCGAGGAGGATGCCCAAGTTGCGGACCCTCTCTGAGGGGGTCAGTGTTTTCTCCCCCCACAATGATGGACGGACAGATGGAAATGTCTCAGTTCCCCCATGCCTGGTGGTATAGGTGGGTCTTAAGCAATTTACAAAAGACAAGGAGGGTGGGGGCAGTTCTGATCTCTGGGGGGAGTTGATTCCAGAGAGTTGGGGCTGCCACAGAGAAGGCTCTTCCCCTGGGGCTCGCCAGATGACATTGTTTAGTCGACGGGACCCGGAGAAGGCCAACTCTGTTTTACCCTGGATGAAAGAAGTTTTGTATAAGTTTAGATATTAAAAAGAAGATTTTTAATTCTTTTGGAAAACAGCAAAAAAGAGCACAAGAATATTGATTCTGGAGAGTAAAGGGCCAGATGGAGTTGAAAGTATAATTCCTATGGGTTATTTAAAAATTTATAAAAATATAAAGGAAGATTTTTTTTTGAAATTAAGTATAAGAAATATTCCAGTGGGAAAGTTTTGTTGCTTGATATAAGCAACAAATATAAAAGGGTTTTGAAGGTTGACTAAAGGAAAACAGAAAGGACTAAGGATTACAATTAAAGGAGAAGAGACCTGTAGAGCAATATTATTTCACTGTAGAATATCTTAAAGCTTTTTGGAAATAACTTTGTCTGCTACAATATAATTGGTTAAACAGAGGTTGTGGATGAGGATTCCATTTTATTGGACAAATACAGATTAACTTGAATGTGGATTCGAAAATGGATTTTAAAAATGATACAAAAATATTTTAATTTACACATTAAATCAACTAATGTCTTAATGACTAAAGGGGAGTATACAAACTATATCAGAGTAAGGGAAGGGTCCTTGGAGGTCTTCTAGTCCAAACCCTGTTCAAGAAGAAGACTCTATATCATTTTGGACAAATGACATCTAATCTCTTCTTAAAAACTTCCAGTGATGAGCGACAATACATTAAATAGAAACATAGAAACATAGAAGACTGACGGCAGAAAAAGACCTCATGGTCCATCTAGTCTGCCCTTATACTATTTCCTGTATTCTATCTTACAATGGATATATGTTTATCCCAGGCATGTTTAAATTCAGTTACTGTGGATTTACCAACCACGTCTGCTGGAAGTTTGTTCCAAGGATCTACTACTCTTTCAGTGAAATAATATTTTCTCATGTTGCTTTTGATCTTTCCTCCAACTAACTTCAGATTGTGTCCCCTTGTTCTTGTGTTCACTTTCCTATCAAAAACCCTTCCCTCCTGAACCTTATTTAACCCTTTAACATATTTAAATGTTTCGATCATTTTCCCCCTTTTCCTTCTGTCCTCCAGACTATACAGATTGAGTTCATTAAGTCTTTCCTGATATGTTTTATGCTTAAGACCTTCCACCATTCTTGTAGCCCGTCTTTGGACCCGTTCAATTTTGTCAATATCTTTTTGTAGGTGAGGTCTCCAGAACTGAACACAGTATTCCAAATGTGGTCTCACCAGCGCTCTATATAAGGGGATCACAATCTCCTTCTTCCTGCTTGTTATACCTCTAGCTATGCAGCCAAGCATCCTACTTGCTTTTCCTACTGCCCGACAACACTGCTCATCCATTTTGAGACTGTCAGAAATCACTACCCCTAAATCCTTCTCTTCTGAAGTTTTTGCTAACACAGAACTGCCAATGCAATACTCCGATTGAGGATTCCTTTTCCCCAAGTGCATTATTTTACATTTGGAAACATTAAACTGCAGTTTCCATTGCTTTCACCATTTATCTAGTAAAGCTAAATCATTTACCATATTGCAGACCCCTCCAGGAATATAAACCCTATTGCACACTTTAGAGTCATCGGCAAATAGGCTAACCTTCCCTACCAAACCTTCCCCTATGTCACTCTTTGAAATCCTCTTTGTCTTGGATATATAAAAGGAATATTGAGGCTGTTTCTGAGGTGAGACAAAGAGACAATGTAAGAAAAAAACTTGGGGAACATTATTTCATCAGATTAAGTTTCAATAGAAAATGGAGGAAATATAAAATGGATTTATTCTATTAGAGTTAAATAGTTGGAATTTCTAAAAGCCATTATTGGAACTTTTTTAACAGGACTTAATGATTATGCTTAAAATATTTGTTTATAAATGAAGAAGATAAATAAATAAAGATTTATTTTGCTTTATTATTTTTCAGACAAAATAATAAGCAAATAAATATTTTGTATTCCAATTTGGGTTAAAATATTTATGCTAGCTCATAATGAACTTTTGTTGATTTGGACTGAATAATGAGGGTTTTTTAAAATTTTTCATAAGAGATTAGATACAAAAGGAATATATTTTTATTTTTTTTTAAATTGAAATACTAGAGAAGGTGTTAATTTACTGAACTTGTTTATATTTGTTTATATTTAGTAAAAACTTCAGAAGAGAAGGATTTAGGGGTAGTGATTTCTGACAGTCTCATTATGGGTGAACAGTGTGGTCAGGTGGTAGGGAAAGCAAGTAGAATGCTTGGCTGCATAGCTAGAGGTATAACAAGCAGGAAGAGGGAGATTGTGATCCTGCTGTTTAGAGTGCTGGTGAGCCCACATTTGGAATACTGTGTTCAGTTCTGGAAATCTCACCTACAAAAAGATATTGATAAAATTGAACAGGTCCAAAGATGGACTACAAAAATGGTGGAAGGTCTTAAGCATAAAACATATCAGGAAAGACTTAATGAACTCAATCTGTATAGTCTGGAGGACAGAAGGGAAAGGGGGGACATGATCAAAACATTTAAATATGTTAAAGGGTTAAATAAGGTTCAGGAGAGAAGTGTTTTTAACAGGAAAGTGAACTCAAGAATAGGTGGGCACAATCTGAGGTTATTTGGGGGAAAGATCAGAAGCAACGTGAAAAAATATTATTTTACTGAAAAAGTAGTAGAGGCTTGGAACAAAATTCCAGCAGACATGGTTGGCAAATCCACAGTAACTGAATTTAAACATGCCTGGGATAAACATATATCCATCCTAAGATAAAATACAGGAAATAGTATAAGGGCAGACTAG
This sequence comes from Erythrolamprus reginae, assembly GCF_031021105.1. Taxonomy (NCBI): domain Eukaryota; kingdom Metazoa; phylum Chordata; class Lepidosauria; order Squamata; family Dipsadidae; genus Erythrolamprus; species Erythrolamprus reginae. The sequence goes on along the minus strand of NC_091956.1, from coordinate 55,252,592 downwards.
ATGGACCATGAGGTCTTTTTTCTGCCATCAATCTTCAATATTGCTATGACTAGAGGGATGGAAGGTCATTTTTTTACTATCTTTTTTTACTATCCTTTTTTTCTCTCTCTTCACCTTTTTCTTTTTATATTTTTCTCAGTTTATGCTAGTTTTTATTTGCATTTGTAAACTTTAACATGATTATAGAAAGAGTTCAAGTCAAAACAGGGCTCGTCTTAAAAGACTGTACCTACAAGTACATTATTTTTCTACTTGGAGATGTAACGATGATTCCAGAAATGAGATACCTGCAAGCTAACCTACTTTTTGACTTTCTAAATGAGAACAGCATTCATTCTGAGGCTTTAGTTCTTTAAAAAGTCATCCACTTATATACTACTTTTCTCTTCTTTTGAAGTAGTACCATAAATATAAATCCAATCTGTTAGTTTTCAAAATCTTGAAGTGTCCCAAAGGCATGCCAGAATCCAACCTCTTCCTGTAGACCCTAACTTATATTTCAGGCCTGTATTTATCTTTTATTTGGCACATCATATATTTCAAGCAAAAAGTCTTTGATTACCATTAGTCTGTTTATTCTGTTTTAGGAAATTTAGAGTCGTATAATCTCTTTATCTATATGCTTCTATAGAATATGTTCCATTGCCATTTTAACAACTCCAAAGCAGCCATATTTCTTTTGGAGACATTTTAACAAGAAAGGAGTCATAAATTATTCTTTTGAGTAAGTTAACGTGAATCTGGTACTGAACACAAAATCAGTGTCAAACATGTATATTGCTTTCAAAACTACATATAACAGAAAGAAGCCCAGCTCTACAGGGAAGAATGAAAAATGCTGAATATTGAATGTCAAGTTCAAAAGGAAACATGGAAAACACATTTAAAATGGTTTTCTCTGGAGATAACAACAGACTATACAAGTGAAGAAGTAAGTAAGTAAGTAAATAAGTAAAGAAGGAAGGAAGGAAAGAAAGAAAGAAAAAAGAAAGAAAGAAAAAAGTTAGAAAGAAAGAAAAGAAAGAAAAGAAAGAAAGAAAGAAGGAAGGAAGGAAAGAAGAAAGAAAGAAAGAAAAAAAGAAAAAAGAAAAAAGGAAAGAAAGAAAGAAAGAAAGGCAGACTAATTCAGACTTTTTGGTTGCAATGTAACTCCCCATAATACTTTTTCATAGTTTAGGATTTACTCGGATGCATTTAGTGCTACTACAATTCATTGAGTGTCTACTGTTTACTGAATCTTTACTGTTCGTGATACATTATGTATACATAATATCCTATATTATCTGTTTCCAGTGGCTTTGCAGACTAAAAACTGATCATCCATTTATACAGTACAGTGGAACCCCGACATAAGAGCTGCTCTACTTAAGAGCAACTCGAGATAAGAGCTGGGAGGGGAGAGATATTTTTGTTCTACTTACAAGCCCAAATTCGAGATACAAGCGCCAAGGAGCTGTCTCCTGAAGCCAAACGCTAACTTCCGCGTTCGGCTTCAGGAGCCAGCTGCGAAGCGGCGCGCATGTTTTAAAAGGTTGCAGCCGGCCTGGGGGGCTCGGGGGGGTGCTTGCAGCTTTCTTTCTTGCTCTTTTTCTTTCTCTCTTTTACCTTCCCTTCCTCTATTTCTTCTTTTCTTTCTCCTTCCCACCTTCTTCCCTCCCTCCCTCCCTTCACTCATTCCTCTCTTACTCTCCCCTTTCATAAGTTTCCTTGCTTCCTTCCTCTGTTCCTGTCCCTTCCCCCTTTCTTTCTTTCTTTCTTTCTTGCTCTTTTTCTTTCTCTCTTTTACCTTCCCTTCCTCTATTTCTTCTTTTCTTTCTCCTTCCCACCTTCTTCCCTCCCTCCCTTCACTCATTCCTCTCTTACTCTCCCCTTTCATAAGTTTCCTTGCTTCCTTCCTCTGTTCCTGTCCCTTCCCTCTTTCCTTCCTTCCTTCCCACCCTCCGTCCATTCATTCACCCATTCCTCTCTTGATCGCTTAAAGCCGGTCCCTGGTGCAAAAAGGGTTGGGGACCTCTGTCCTACAGGATTGGGTGGCAGAGAAGTTGAACATATGTAAATTTAAAAGTTTAAGAAAGTTTACAAGTTAAGTGAAAGAAACTTCATTATTCATTTATATGTACATGTACATTTCTTCATTAAAAACATGTCTTTCTGCATAATTTAGACTAACTTTGTGAGTTTTTTTAGGGCTGGAACCAATTAAAATTATTTACATTAATTCCTATGGGGAAAAGTCGTTCGAGATAAGAGCTGCTCGACTTAAGAGCCCAGGTCCGGAACGAATTAAACTCGTATCTCGAGGTACCACTGTATTGTATTTGCATCACCTAATCATATTGAGATGTTGCTCATTGGTGCTATATTCACCAATTTGGCTCCTGAAATTTGAACCAGACAAGAAGTTTAAAGGAAATGTATATATTCTATCTCATTAGGATTTCATTTCCCTATTTATTGTAATTTTAGGATTCTAATCACAGGCACTTTTGCAAGTATATTCAGGTGAATGTGGTTAAGCCTTTTTCCAGTTGGGAAATATGAGAGTGCACCAAATTTTTGGCACCAAATTCTTTACTTCTTGGAACAGTGTGTAGTTATTAAAGCACTTGGAAAGCCAAAATGCACATTAGCAGGCTGTATTTGGGTTGGCGGGTCATAGGTTTTTGGAGGTCTATTCTGAAACACAGATTTTAATGCCTAGCATTGTTATATCATGTATCACCGTCTTGCAAGCTAATAATCCTGCTTTCTATTTATTGACGGTTTTCATTGAAAAACTGGAGAAGTGTAGCTTTAGGCAAAAATATATATTCCATTAAAAAGGAGTCCTGCAATTTTAAAATGTCTAATAAAATTCTCAAAAAAAAAGCACATTGTTTTTTGATATACAGAAAAATAATGTGAAAATCAGTTTGGTAAGTTTAACTTAGCTTATAGTTTAAAAGAACTGTAAGCTAAGAACTTGTTTCTTAGAACAAGTCTTGATAAATTTTGCATATTTTCTTCTCCAATCATTATTTTTTGCATGACAGAATTTAGCAGCAGCTATATTTAAATGCTAATAATTTCTGACTGCAGATACAATTAATAGATGAAAAATATATCATTTCAGGTTCTTCTATGTAAAATGATGACAGAATTTCTGCTGTCAACTAAGTTGGACGACAACTTCCATTGAGAGAGAATATTTGAGGAAAAGAAGGAAGCTACAGATTAAAGAACCAGGCAAATCAGAGAGTTGACACTGCTGGAAAAATGGTTAGAACCTATGCAGCAGGTCAAGTAAAATAACACAAAGTTGGTCAGAGTGCTGAAAGGTCTTCAGCTTAATTCCTCTAAGGTTACCTTGGATTCTCCTCTCCTTATTTCCTACATAAATTTGGAAAAACATGTGCTAAACTAATTTGAGACATGAACAGAGGAAAAATGATTATACTAAGGATCTCCTCTCGGCCACAGAAACTAAATGGACTTCAGCTTACGGCTCTTTTTTTTCTAGTTCCCTTTTCCTTTCAGTTTATGTCATTTAAACCATGTTTGAATGTTTTCTTAGAAACAACATGGCAGTAGTTCTTCATTGTCACCTTGTGGGTTAATTTTCAATCTCCCAGGCAATTTTAAAGCTCTGGATTCTGTTAGGATCTCCCAACTTGTACTTATTCAGAGTCTATCTAGCATGTTTTGAGATCAACCAAGTTTGCTAGATGTCAGCCTTTCAAAATAGGCTTGACCAGGAAGTCAAAGTTATGCAGGCTGATATTACTTTTATTATAGGATTATAATATAACAAACAAACAAACAAACAAACGAGTGAGTGAGTGAGTGAATGAATGAATGAATGAATAAATAAACAAATAAAACAAATAAATAAATATCTGAAAGTTGACGAATAGCTGTAATCATGACGTACCAATATATTGTAAATAGCATGTGATGCAAATCAATATTTATTTATTTATTCAATTTTTATGCCGCCCTTCTCCTTAGACTCAGGGCGGCTTATAACATGTTAGCAATAGCACTTTTGAACAGAGCCAGCATATTGCCCCCACAATCTGGGTCCTCATTTTACCCACCTCGGAAGGATGGAAGCTGAGTCAACCTTGAGCCGGTGATGAGATTTGAACCGCTGACCTTCAGATCTACAGTCAGCTTCAGTGGCCTGCAGTACAGCACTCTACCTGCTGCGCCAATATACAGCAATAATAGAAAGAAATATTAGAAAATGTTGCCACCATTGCAAAATAAATAGTCCACAGAATCCTCCTAAAGCCATATACCCAGCGGAAATGAAGATTGCTGTGCAGCTCCAGCGTCTGTCACTTCCTGGATTACTGCTGCTGCTACATTTGCGCTCCTTGCTTTTTTCCTCTTTCCTCCTTCCTGGCCTTGGATGAGTTTCCCTCTCTCCTGCCCGGCTCCCCTCCAGCTCCACGCAGCTACCTCCCGCCTAAGGTGCAAGCAGAAGGCGTGGAAGTGGTGCTGGAAGCATTTATGCTTCCAGTAGCATCCGTTCGCTTAGCTACCCAGCCTGAGGCTAGGGGATTACCCAAGAAGGAAAGCGTGGGAAACGCAAAGCAAATTGTCACCCCAGTGAGCGACCCTGGTAAGGTTGTAAGTCGAGGACTTAACAGTTCACTTGAACAATGATGATCGTTCAAGCCACTCCCACCCGGTCACATGGCTGTCAAGCCATTCCTACCCAGTCACATGACCATTAAGCCACACCCACACAATAAGCCACACCAAAGTGTGGCAGTAAACATTTCGGCTGCCCATTACTGCCTATACTTAGAATATAATCTTGTAAATGATGCTTATTTGCTTGAGAAATAATTACAAAAATACCATCTTATGCCCTCTAGATGAATTCAGGTAGGGATCATGGTAACTGTAGTCTCTACCTGTCTGCAGAACACCAAACCTGATGAAGTCTCCTTACTAGGATTTTCCTATTAATAGCTAATAATTACTACTAATGTAGAAATCGGGTATTGTGAAAACTGCATTCTATGCAACTGAACAGACCCTTAACGCTTCTGCACATTGAAAGCCAAAACTAGAATCCGATGTTAATAGCATGATTAACTACGATGCAATATCTCAAAATCAAAGGTTGAATATTAGAAATGAATTTATATTATGCTTTTATGCAGCATAATGATCTTTCTCTGCTTCTCATTATTTTTATAACACTAACAAGCTGGAAGACTAATGACTCATATACCACTGCTGTGTCATTGTCACATTTTTCAAGTACATCTGTCTTTTGAAGGAGCCATTTTTTAAGCACATCTCTCTCTCTCTCTCCTTTCTTTCTCCCTCCCTCTCCCTCCCTCCTCCCATTTCTCTCTCACGCACACACAATATGTGTCTGCATGTATGATGAACTAAAATATTTTTTAAAGTGCTGTATTTCACATTAGAAATTGTGGAATCCAATTACGCACATAATAGGTTGGAAAATATTCATCAATAACATTTCAGTTTAATCTGTTCAAAAATACAGCAGATATTAAATGATAACTTTTCTACAATAAAAGAAAATGATATAAACTAATAATCATTTCTCTTTTCCAAACTCAAGGGCAATCGCCTTCAAGAAGTAAATGACCCAATAACCCAGTTACAGACTTTGTATTGTGTCTGCATTCTGTATTCTTCACATGATGTGTTAAATGGAGCTCTCTGCTAAAAGCTTTCCTTCGCAGTGGCTGAGTTGGACACCTGATTATATGATGAAGATACACCACTAATGGACTAGAATCCATTGAAAATGTCTGATGTAATAACCCAGAAGGTTGTGACCCACCAGCAGCGTGTGCAGCTGGTAACTGATCCTGTCAGAGATGAGGCTGATGAGGTGCTAAGCAAGTGAGGGGACTGGCCAGAACTCGGTGCCAGAGGCAGAGGTTCAGCCGGGGCCAAAAGGCAGGAATGGCTATTCAGGAGGAGGTCTCCTTGGGAGTAGGTTCGGGGCTGAGTGGTCACTCCCCAAGCCTACTTAAGGAATGATAGAGACGGAAACAACTCATTTGATAGTTCGTTCATGCATGTGCCTCTTGTTTGGAAAACCTTTGCTTGGTTTTTTTGTTTTGACTTCTATTTTGTGGACTTATTCCAGGAATCTTACTAACTCCTCCTTTTTGCCCCAGCTGTCATTTTTCGAGCGAACACCCGCCCTCCCTCCTCTATTTTGTAGTGTGCTCTTATGGATCGCCTTTCAGGGTCCAAGTAGAAATTTTTTATGGTTTCAACCTTTGTTGCAGCTGTTTTTTTGCCTACTTCACACTGGAGAGTGAGGATGGACAGATTAGGGGGTGCGGTGCACATTAGTTTCTATTTGGTTACAATTGGCTTATCTCTTTCGTCACTGGGGCTTGGCAGGTAAGGGGCAGAAATGGGTAGCAGTAGCAACTGTGCGTTCTCGTTTAGGGCATCTTTTGAAAGGTGATGGGTGGCCCCTCACCAGGAACTCCAGGCGGCAACCCACCTGAGCAAATGAAGGGGGAATTCCCTTGGGACTCACCTAACCCTATTCTCAGATGGGTGGCCCCTTGGGATGGGATGGTGAGCCCCTTCTACATGCTTTATGATCATGGCCTAAAACATAGTGATGGGATTGACCCCTCACTTTGATCGGCAAGGAGCTAGGCCCATAGTTGCCCAGGAAGGTTTAACTTCAGGAATTTCCACCCCATTGTATGATTGGCCTCTGCAAGTCATATTTATTAGTTAATAATCACAGTTATTTTAATACATTAAACAATAAAGTGACCCATGTCTTCCAGCTCTTTGTGTCTGCTTTTTCATTCCGCCTCCATCACAATGCAGCCACATTCCAACTGGAAAGTTTTTGTTGTTCCAGTTGTTCCAATAATAGTAGTTTTAAACCAATTCAGTATTGATTTCTCGATCTGGTCTACCTTATAGGGTTGATATCAGCACACAGAGACAAAAATGCTCACAAGGGGATCCAAAAAAGCCAAGGTGGCAGTCACAGTAATGTGATTGTGCCCCACTCGCTTTTGGCACAATAGGTGGACATAGTAATATTGTTAATGAATACACCATTGGAAGATCTGAAAGACCAAATTAGGAAAAGGTCATCCTAGAGAAAATGTATGTGATTACTAGGAATCAACTGTGACTTAATAGATCCTAATTAATCAGTCAGTTTCCCAAAAATAAATTGCTATAGAAGCATGCCTTATTTCTAAAAAAACAAAAACAAAAAACCCCTAGGTCTATATCTCCTATTAGTCTCTACTTTAAAATAAAATAAAAAATGCTAACAAGATACTATTTAGTTGCTCCTGACAGGAAATAATAATATTTAGTAAGAACTTTGAAAAAGAAAAATCAAAGGGAAAAAAGCAGTGTTAACCAGGTCAAATAAGAAAACTTGTTAGCAAGAACATAAAGCTACGGAGAGCAATAGTGGATGTTTTGGGTGTGATGCAGTAGATATATGTTCTTTTAATTTGTTTGATCTGTTTTATCTGGTTTTACTTTGTGTTGTTTTTCAAAATATGTTTTGTGTTTTTTATGAGGCACATTAACTCCAAACCTAAAAGCATGATTTTCTTAACTATGCAAAAATGTTTCTTTTGAGATTATCGCCGGCTGACTTACCGGCCCCACGGCGCTTTTGCTGAAGGGCCGGGCAGACTCGGACCCTTCCGATGGCGGCCGCCATCTTGTTTTCGGCCGAAATCTCGCGAGGCGAGATTTCGGCCGAGAATGCTCAGCCCACGTGGCTGGGCATGACGTTGGGTCCGGGCGGGGCCTGCTGGCCCTATTTAAGGGCAGCAGGCCGGGAAGAAAGCCTTTTCGCCCCGGACCTAGCTGAAGAGCAGACACCCACCCGCCCTTCCCTATTTTGCAGTGTGCCTAGTGGGTCGCCTTCGGGGGCCGAATTGGAATTTTTTGCAGCCTCGCCCATTAGGCCAGGCTGTTTTTTCGCCCATTCCACACTGGGGAGATGGATGTGCGGTTAGGGGGTGCTTGCATTTAATTAGGTTAATTGGCTTACCTCTGGTCATTGGGTAGGCAGGTTAGGGGCGGAAATCTGGGTGGTGGTTCAGCAACTGCGCGTTCTCCCTTGGGCATCTTTGGGGATGATTGACAGGTTCTCTCCAAGACCATGGTGGGTGCTACCTGCGCACTTGGGGGGAACCTGTCTTTGGGTCCCGCTATTGAAGTCCCAGGGTAGGGGTGAGCCGGCGGGACCCCCCTCATGCGAGTGCATGGCAGGGTCTCAGGTGAGGGAGAGGTCCCTCACCTGGACCAGCATCGACTACGCCCTTAGTTGCCCAGGAATGTTGACCTTTTACGTCATTTCCGCCCCGGAAGTGTTTGTTTGACCCTGCAGGTCCACTGTTTCCGGGTCATAGTTGAGTATGTTGATTTATGCAAATTTATGCTAATTCATGCTAATTTAATTAATAAATTATGCAAATTTATTATAATAAAAATGACCCAAGTTTAAATCCAGCTCTGGTGTCCGAGTCGTTACTCCGTCTCTTCTGCAAATTTCTTTATTCTGGGAAGTAGGAAAGAAGAAAAAAAAGAAAGGGGAGAGAGTAGAGAAAGAATAGGAGAAAGAAGGAGGAAGGAGAAGGGAAAGGTAGTAGATGAAGGGATGACTAAGAAAGTAGGTAGTGGAGGCAGAATAGATGCCTGAGATAGAAAGAGGGAAGTGAAGAGAAGAAAGATGGATACAGACAAAATAATAAAAAGAAAAAATGTTCTAGTTTATTGTACTTGAAAAATGATACATGCATAATAAGTTGTATTGAAGGTATATGAAGTTGTATGTTTTAATATTGAAAAAAATAAAAAAAATGCCAGAAAAAAGAGATATTTCTTTATTTATAGTCACCAAATAGTCTTTGCGTATTATTATTAAAGGGGCAAGGGAAATCAAGTATCATGACTGACTGTGCTGCGTTAAATTAGTACCACATTCTATAATTCCTTAGAAACAGCTTTATCATAGAGTGTGTGTGAATATATAAATATATATATATATAAAACACACACACATACGCTTAATTAAAACTTGTCACACTGACTTGTATAACAAGAGCTAAGGGTGTTAATTAGCAGAAAAGGTTCTTTTGAGACTTTGCTCCAGTGTTTGTGAACAGTTTTGAATTATGGATTTAAATTGGGATAAATACACATTTATGTGTTTGGATTGATTTTTTAGCTCTCCGGGACAGAAAGTTAGTTCTTTCTATCTTGTTAGTTGTTATAAAATGTTTCCCCTAATTATACTATTATTCTTATTCTAATTATTCTATAAATCTCTTGTTGCGTAGTTTGGGTGAAAATAGATGGCTAAAGAATTAGTTCATAAGCTCACTGGGAATATAAGTACCCAGCTAGCTTATTGGGCAATTGTGATCAGCAATCATTCTTTTAATTTAATTTATCTTGCAGTATTTTGTGAGAATGAAAAAAAGTGGGAAGAAAATTATGTGTTGTACTTCTCTGGGTTCCTTAGAATAAAAAAGATCTAAACAAACAAATATTACTTCATTTAGTCAGCTGTTCCAACATAAAATAGCCAAATACTTATGAAATGTATAGGAAGGCCTGAAAGATTTTATTAGAATTTTTTGTCTTCAGTATTTACCTGCCAAAGTTATTCTGATTTTAAGCTGCTGATGACCTTATCCGTAAAAAGGCCCTTTGAAGTATCATTGTCTTCAACGAACAAGGGATGATAATTGTTCTAACTAGACGCAGGATATTTTATAAGTTTTTTAAAATACAGATAAATGCACCTGATATGATAACAAACATTATTTTGATTTTAGGCACATTGTATATATTGAAAGTTTAGATTGATTTTGCAGGCAGTGTCTAAGTTACAGTCACGGGGCATAGGACTAGAACTCCGTTGTTTAGAGCTGGAGTCTCCAACCTTGGCAACTTTAAGAATTGTGGACTTTAACTTAGCCAACTGGCTGAGGAATTCTGGGAGTTGAAATCCGCAAGTCTTAAAGTTGCCAAGTTTGGAGATCCCTGGTTTAGAGGAATTGCAGGCTGAAAATGATAATGACAGATCAATCACTTTCTGATTAAGAATCATAAGGTCAGCAATCAGAAGTGGGAATGAATGAGACAAAAGAATTGCACGACCGGAGGACTTACCTGCCGGCTGAAAGTTGCACCAGAGCCAGGAAAACACGGCTCCAGCGCTCACACCATGGATGGGAGGCAGCTGGATGGGAGGCCTCACTGTCATCATGATACCGTCACCACTGGTGTCGCGCCATCACATGTTGAATCAAGGGAGCCCGGGGCAGTCCTTGGCGCGCCCTATAAATAGGACAGCGTCCTGGCCCTCCTCCCTTTCTCCCCGGCCATCCTGAAGTGTGGACACCCATCTGCCCTCCCCTATCTTTCAGTGTGCCTTAATGGGGTCACCTTATGGGGCCAAATAGGATTTTTTTTGTGGTCTCACCTTTTTGGTTGCAGCCATTTGTTCACCTATTTCACACTGGATGTTAAGGATGAACTGGTTAGGTGATGTAGCACCATGTAGTTAAAATTTGGTTGATTTGGCTATCCCTTTGGTCACTGAAGCTGGCATGTTAGGGGTGGAAATGGGCAGTGGTAGCAACTGTGTGTTCTCCTATAGAGCATCTTTTGAAAGATGAGGGGCTGCCTCTCAGCAGGAATTATAGGTCTGCATGACCTGGGTGATTGGAGAGGGGGTGCCCTTGGGACTCACCTAATCCAATTACCTGAAAGGGATTGAATGGTGAGCTCCTCCCACATGCTTTAAGGGCATGGCCAGGAAACAGGTGAAGGTAACTACCTTCATTTGTTCAGCAAGGAGCTATGCCCATAGTTGTCAAGGAAGGTTATTAACATAACAATTTCTGCCCCATTAGTTTATTGACCTCTGCAGGTCCTAGGTTATTAGTTCACAACAGTTAAAGTTGCTTTAATTTAAATAAAGTGACCCGTTTTAATCCCAGCTCTTGTGTCTGCGTTGGTATTCCACATCTAGTGCAACAGAGCTCCTTTAGAAAAGGATTAGTAGACAGTATTATCAGAGCTTTTTTTATGAATCACCTAAATTCATTCTCCCCAAAAGTAATTGTTATTTAAAACAGAATAAAAATAAATCATATATTTTATCCAATCATTTCTTTTGGTGCTTTTTTCTAAAATTATTGTGGAACTTCATAGTTAAAAGCCAAGAATGACAAAAGTACCCCCGATCCCATTCCTTCTTTCTAGACCTAGTTAAATTCAACTGGGTAATAAAACTCTGGGTGACTGTTCCTGCTGATGCAGCTGCTACATCTAAATTAAATAAATGTCATGTCATGTCACAACACATCATGTCATGTCATAGAAATTAATTAATTTCTGGGTAGTGGAAATATTTGCCTGAAAAAAGATAGCAATTAAAACCATTGTGCAGTTGGGTATGAATTATTTTTTGAAGTTCTTCACCAATTTTTTAGAGGAGGAGAATTCTTCATTAATTTTTCAAGGAAAAATTCACATGAAAAAGCCGGGAGGTTGCAGACGACTGAAGATACTTTTCTATAATAAATAAATAAACTATTCATATAAACATTATTTCTTTCCACTCATCTTTAAATAGGTATAGGAACACCACATTCCACTTTAAACATATCAAAACATTTTGGGCTATGAAACCGTTTCTAAAACAAATTTGTTTTCTTCATGTTGAAAAACTTTTTAAAATGCAGTTGAATTTCTTTGCTGCTATGATGTTTCCATTCAATATCTTAGTTTTTTAATTAAACTTGCAAAGGGGGGGATCATGATTAGACAGGATAGATGATATTAGAGAAAGAAGAGTGATATCTTTAGAGAGAGGTTTAGTAAAGTATATATTATAACTGCTATAAGAATATTGGAAGTCACTTTTTATATCCCTTTTCTACTTTTCTTCTTTCTTGGATTAATTTTTCTTTTTCCTTCCAAGGTTATATTAGTGTGCTTCTCTCTCTCTCTCTTTCTCTCTCTCTCTCTCTCTTTCTGTGTGTGTGTGTGTGTGTGTGTGTGTGTGTAAAGAGGCTAGGTTATACCACTCAATTATTGTAATCCAAGCTATTGTACTAAACAACATGCAAATATACACAATTTTAATATTTAAAATTAAAACTATAGATCACCTCATAGATATCTGTTCTTAACTGACTTTATTTGCCAGATGGTTTTCCTACATAAATGTTCTATCCACATATTGTCTATTATCAGTGATTCAGTACTTAATTCAAACACATAGACAATACCAACACTTTTGTTCACCTATCTATATGTGAGTCAGAAAGATTGCAAACATATCTTAACTATAAATAGACTATGAAAACAGTGATAATTTCTCATTCACCGTGGATTCTGTTCTTGTGTTTAATGAAATGTAAAACTGCACATAAATGCCACTGAGAATAGCGCTGGCAGACTTACCCACCGGCAGCGTTTGCTGGAGGGCCGGGAAGACACCGGACCCCTGGCGGCCCCCATCTTGGTGCTCGGGCGAAGTCTCGCAAGGCGAGACTTCGCCCGAGAGTCAGGCCAACACGGCCTGACTGCTGATTGGTCCCTAGAGCTTTGGGGTGAGCAGTTTAGGGACAGGACTGTGCATTTTTGGTGTGACAACCTAGCGGTTGTCCATGTTGTGAATGCCCTGTCCTCTAAGAGTGACAGGGTCATGCGGCTTGTCTGCCATTTTGTGCACAGGTCCTTGTCCCTAAACACATTGTTTTTGGCCAGGCATGTCCCCGGGTTGGATAACGGGGTTGCTGACGCCTTGTCCCGTGGTCAGTTGTCCAGGTTTCGGTCCCTGGCCCCGTGGGCACGTGCGTCGCCAGAGGCTTTCCCCGACCACCTTTGGAGCCTGAGTGGGCTCCTGGGTGGTGGAGAGTAGAGGTCTTCTGGGCTACGGCCCTCTCAGTAGTGCCTGGCACTCTGGGGGGCCTTAGCGGCAGGCTGGTGAAGAGTTCGGGGATTTCAGGCAGGACACGGGTTACTCCTATAGCTGGCCTGCCCCAGTTGTGTACCTGGCCATATTTGTGTCCAGCTCAGGCAGCGTTGCCTTTCAGTTAGGACTTTGAAGTCCAGGTTGGCCGGCCTCGCCTTTTGTCTAAGGCGGGGGTGGGTTTGTTGATGTATGGTGACTTCCGCATTGTGAAGATGTGGGAAGGCTGGGCCGGGGCCTTGTCGCAGGCTGCCAGGTCATTTCGTGCCTTCCATTTCATTGCCTTAGTCAGGTGGGTTCTGGAGTACAGGGTTTGGCCAGGCCAAGTATGGATCCCGCCGATTGGGGAACGCTCGTTCCGTAGCGGCGCTGCCACTAGTGCGGTAACGGCCTTCTCGATACGGAGGATTCGGGGAAGTCGACCGCCGGCTGGACCCCCCTCATGCAAGTGCAGGGCATGGTCTCAGGTGAGGGAGGGGTCCCTCACCTGGACTAGCATTGAGCTACGCCCATAAGTTGCCCAGGAAGTTTATCTGACGTCATTTTGTTTGAGTATTTGTTTGACCCTGCAGGTCCATTGTTTGGGTCATAGTTAAGCATGTTAATTTATGCTAATTTATGCTAATTTAATTAAATAAATTATGCTAATTTATTATTAATAAAAATGACCCAGTTAAAATCCAGCTCTTGTGTCCATGTCGTTACTCCGCCTCTCCTGCAATAGCGCCGGCGGACTTACCCACCGGCAGCGTTTGCTGGAGGGCCGGGAAGACACCGGACCCCTGGCGGCCACCATCTTGGTGCTTGGGCGAAGTCTCGCGAGGCGAGACTTCGCCCGAGAGTCAGGCCAACACGGCCTGACTGCTGATTGGTCCGGGCGGGGCTTGGCTGGCCCTATTTAAGGGCGTGTAGGCCCGGGCTCAGCCTTTTCGCCTGGACCATTTGCCCCGAACAGACACCCACCCGTCCTCCCTATTTTGCAGTGTGCTATAGTGGGTCGCCCTTAGGGGGGCCGAATGGGAATTTTTGGTGGCTTTGCCTTTTGCAGGGCCATTTTTTCGCCCATTCCGCACTGGGGAGATGGATGTGTGGTTAGGGGGTGCTTGCACCTGTTAGGCTAATTGGCTTACCTTTGGTCATTTGGGTAGGCAGGTTAGGGGCGGAAAACTGGGTGGTGGTTTAGCAACTGCGCGTTCTCCCTTGGGCATCTTTGGGGATGATTGTCAGGTTCTCTCCAAGCTTGTGGTGGAAGCGACCTGAGCAGTTGGGGGGAACCTGTCTTTGGGTCCCGCACCTTTAAGTCCCCTGTTATGGGTTAGCCGGCTGGACCCCCCTCATGCAAGTGCATGGCATGGTCTCAGGTGAGGGAGGGGTCCCTCACCTGGACTAGCATCGAGCTACGCCCATAAGTTGCCCAGGAAGTTTATCTGACGTCATTTTCCGCCCCGGAAGTATTTGTTTGACCCTGCAGGTCCATTGTTTGGGTCATAGTTAAGCATGTTAATTTATGCTAATTTATGCTAATTTAATTAAATAAATTATGCTAATTTATTATTAATAAAAATGACCCAGTTAAAATCCAGCTCTTGTGTCCGTGTCGTTACTCCGCCTCTCCTGCAAATAGTAGTAATAGACTTACCAAATAGCAAGTTATTATTTATTCTGATGTGACGTGATTACAATACTGTATAAGTCAGTTAAAATAATTAGAAGCATATGTTTCCCCCTCTTAAAATGGCTGTTGCAATCCAAGTCTTTTATTAGTTAAGTAATATTCCAGTGTCTCATACAGTTTTTTATTTTGAAGGAAAAACTTGTCAAACTATTGGTTTCAAGCTCACTGCATATTTGTGTGTTTGTGTGTCTATGTATGCAATTTCTAAATCTAGACTAATCAATAAATACAAAAACTATGATTTTACACTATTAACACAGCTTCAAAACGTGTAAGCACTATGACAAAAGCAGACCATTAGTAAAAATAATATATACATTTCTCCTTTCAGTGTTGTTTAATGATTTGCACCAATAGCTATTTCTTCTACAATTCTGCAATCCATAATCTTTATTTTTTGAAAGGTTCAGATACTGGGCTGATGAAAATCATATGAATATCATTTGATTCATATGGTTGATTGACCTAAATTTTATTACCAAGTCTGATTAGGTCTGTTCAAGCTACAGAAAAGGACAAAATAATATGGTTTGATCTTTAATTCTGAATTACATCTCTAAGAATAGTGTGATTGTCGACAACCCTTGCTGGATCTTTTTTAAGGCATCCAATATTCATGAAGCATTTATTTTATATTAGTATGATTTTTAGATGATAGATAATTAATTTTACATCGTTCAATGTAATCTCCATTGCTTTCTTCAGGGATGACTTTCATTCTATTATTTAAAGGCCATGTAAATAATATGAAGTCTTCTCTAGTTCTTATAAAAAAGGTCACTCCTTTAGAAGCCAAAGTTAATTCTTCCCAAACCTATAAAGATTGCTGAATAAAAAAATAATTAGTTACCAGGCTTCATACTTGAGTTTTTTAAAAAAATCTTCATTTTTATTTATTTTTATTTTGCAAAAGTTTTTAAAAGGGCTTTTTCAGAAATCTGGAGTTTTCTGGAAAGCCAAGTGGATTTGCTTAATGATTACTGATTCCAGTTCCAGTTCAAATTAAGTTGAGGATTACCAGTAGTCAACTATGTAAATTATATCTTCAATTCAACATTTTGTGGCAGTCACTGAAAATTCTGAACCTGATCTCTTCATACATAGTATTTAAAGGATTGAGGTCAGATAAGAGATCAATCAGAGTTCAAAGAAAGGCTGAATCTCAAAACTCTTATTTCAAATACTGACTGAAGCCAGATTAATTGCCAGTGATTAAATTTTAAAAGTGTGCTAAATTAAATTCACCTTTCTCAACAGAGAATTACAAATTATATAATGAGAGCTTCATAGTATATTCTTAGAAAAGAAAAAAAGTTTAATAATGTGTATGTCTGTTTAAAATAATACGATGAAATAAATACATAAATATGTTTCAAAATATACATAAAATTTGGGGGTTATATTAATATTAATCTCATTTATTTTACTTCAAATACACAAATGCTTTCTGGGTTATCTGTCTAAATTTACTATCAATTGCCTCAAAATAGGGTACATTCAAATTTACATAGAACAGAATAGAATAGAATAGAATAGAATAGAATAGAATAGAATTTTATTGGCCAAGTGTGATTGGACACACAAGGAATTTGTCTTGGTGCATATGCTCTCAGCCTACATAAAAGAAAGAAAGAACGTTGAGGAATGTTACTGAAAATTATTTTTTCAAGATAAATAATGGAAGCATAAATTAAAACCCCAATGGTTGTAACATTCTAGACTGCTACTCTAGTCCAATTTGTTTGTTTGTTTGTTTGTTTGTTTGTTTATTTATTTATTTATTTATTTATTTATTTATTTATTTATTTATTTATTTATTTATTTATTTATTTATTTATTTATTTATTTATTTATTTATTTATTTATTTATTTATTTATTTATTTATTTATTTATTTATTTATTTATTTATTTATTTATTTATTTATTTATTTGACTTATATGCCGCCCCACTCCGTGGACTCGGAGCGACTCACAACATTTCAACAAACAAATACAGCATAAAACATTTCTAAGCCAATTAATATAATAAATACTTTAAAAATTGTTTAAAACTAGTCATATAAAAATAAACAATCACACATACACTGTCGCATCCAATACATTTTCTGAGCAGAGGCTGGGGTCTAGTGTCTCCAAACCTGTTGATATAGGTGGGTTTTCACGTTTTACAAAAGGGAAGCAGAGTGGGGGCAGTGCGAATCTCTGGGGGGAGTTGATTCCAGAGGGCCGGCCCCCCCACAGAGAAGACTCTTCCCCTAGGGCCCACCAAATGACATTGTTTAGTTGACAGCACCTGGAGAAGGCCAACTCTGTGGGACCTTACTGGGCGCTGGGATTCGTGCAGCAGAAGGCGGTCCCACAGGGCTTTATAGGTCATAATCAACACTTTGAATTGGGTCCAGAAACCAATTGGCAGCCAATGCATTCCACAGAGTACTGAAGAGACATGGGCATATCTTGGTAGGCCGTTGATAGCTCGCGCATGCTGTTGTGTCTGAATTAACTAAATTTATAGACTAATCTCAAATTCATGCCTAACATGAAGGAGGAGCAGAAGGAGGGTGAAGAAGGAAAAAACTATACATTTCTGTCTTATGGAAATATAAAATATCAGTCAAATACAACAAAATATTATGTTTTAAACACCTATTGTATCACACTGATATTTTCAAAATATATATTATGTGAGAAAAGGTTTATTATGACAAATTTAAAAAATTAAAGAAATTGGACACCTTTGATATACATTGATACAAGGAGAAGACATACAATTAATAATTGCTAGTGATTTTGCAGCTGAATAAATCATTTCAATCCAAAATATTAAACTCTAAGGAATGCCAGAGCAGGAAAAAATAAATAAATTCACCAGAAAGTAAAAATGGGGATATCTTGCAAAATAGTGGCAGTCACTTCTTAAAAAGATGTTAAAAATACAAACAAACGTCAAACAAAACAAATAATATAGTTACAAATATACATATAAAACCTCCTTGTATGGTAAATTGTCTTAACATTAAATTTCCATTCATTATAATTTTTCATTTATAAATTTTCATTTGTAATTCTTATAAACTTATTTCATTTACAGTTTTTTGCTATAAATCTGTTAGTAAATATATCTATCCATTATATTTAAACTTATAAAGTTCTATAGTCATTTTTAGCTAAATATCAATATATACATTTATTCATCTTCGTTTTTCTTTCTATGCTTCATTTCCAACCAATTATAAAATAAATTTCAAACTTCAAAATATTCTGAGTCTTCTTTCTGGTTTAATTCTATCATCAACTTATCTGATTCTGCACATTCCATTTAAAAAATAATAATTATATTGTTGGATGATACCCTATTTCCAATTTTGTGCTTAGCATATTCTCACTGCTGTCAATGTTTGCCTTTCTGTGCAGGTGGTGGTGATGAAAGGAATGGTCCTAGAAACTGATTCACAACAAGAAATTCAGAAATATTTCACATCAAAGAACAAACTGATGTATGTGTGCCGTTTTTATACAGTAATATAACTGCAAGTAGCTACATGGTGTTATTTTTAAAACTATGTACAGATGGATCACATAGCAGTCTATCAACATTTCAAGATTTTAAAACAAAAACATTCAAATGTAACTCTCTTGGACAAAACGTAGAGCTATGTTTTACAATTTCCTTCCTTCCTTCCTTCCTTCCTTCCTCCCTCCCTTCCTTCCTCCCTCCTCTGGGTATTTTAAAAGGAAGAAAACAATTAAAAAGAAAAGAAATGTCCAGTTAACTTATGTGTAACTCTGGGGAGAACAAACTAAATTTGTTTCAAATAAGTGTTGCTTGTATTTATTTCTTATTATATGAAATATTTTTAATGCTTGAAATTGTTCTGGTATGTAACTCTGCCTAAGAA
The DNA here is from genome assembly GCF_031021105.1 of Erythrolamprus reginae. Taxonomy (NCBI): domain Eukaryota; kingdom Metazoa; phylum Chordata; class Lepidosauria; order Squamata; family Dipsadidae; genus Erythrolamprus; species Erythrolamprus reginae. Next base: position 55,234,038 of record NC_091956.1, on the reverse strand, counting down.
AGCTTATGTTGTGTTCAGCTATCCCTAATACATGTGTTTTATGCACAGTTTTGAGTCAAGTTGATAGTACTTTATTCAACTACATATTTCATAAGATGTAGGTTTGCCACTTTCCTAATATATATCAATTTCTACATTTATTCTGAACTGACAGTGCAGCTCTATTGTCCAAAGGAATACTGTATCTCAATATCAGGGGTGGGTTCTGACTTACCTCAATGCTGGTTTGCTTGCTCCTGTGCTGTATGGATGGATGCACATTGCGTGCCGCACAGCTATGCTGCGCAGGCATGTGCACAGTGCTGCAAACCCAGCTTCTGAGCATGCTCAGAAGCAAAAAAAAACCAGCTTATGCATGGGCACAGAAGCATAAAACAAAATGGCAACACCTACAGCGCCACTGAAAGAGCCGGTTCAGGGACGTGTCCAGCCGGCCATCACTGCCAATGTGGTGAATGGGGGGAAATTCCCACTATAGCACCAGTCTGAACTGGGAGGAACCTATCTCTGCTTCATACATTAAATTAGAAACTGGCATGAATAAATAATCTCTGATAAATACTCTATGATAAATGCATTTAATGAAGAAAGGTCAATAAAGCCATTATGAAAGAACTCCACTGACTGCTATGTATCAGATGAAAGTCCTAGTTATAGTAAAATCAAATGCCAATGTGGTATAACAGACTTGAACCCAATCTCTTTTGTGTGAAAAGGATAATCCCCAACAATCTTCTGTTTGCAATGCTTGTTTCAGGCTATCTACTATGATACTACCTCTTGTAATATCCATACTACATTGTGGTACAAATAGATGCATTATGTTATTATGTTCTGGAAAGAAGTGATAGAATGGCATTTTAAAGAAAATAAAGTAATGCTATGCACAGAAGATACCAGATTTTTACATTTATTTTTGGAATCTTGCATTCAGGGTCATAACATAGGCAACAAAGCCAACAGTGCAATCAATAATTTTCTAGCTACTTCACAATCGCATATTCTATAAAAGCAAACAGACATACAGTATGTATTGCTGTATACCCAATGTGTATACCAATAAAGAAGAACATCAAGGAGTCACTTTCTTCTTTTGTTGGATGAAAGGGTGTTGGAAGATTCCAGGATTCTGTGTAGAAAAAGCTAGCTTTTCTAACACCATCTTTCTATCATTTATATTATATAACTCAAAATATCTGAGCAGATTCTCATATTGAACCTTCACATTTGTTCTGATGTACAACCTTTCTTCTTGTTTTAATGCTCCAGTTCCCTCCTCAAGGAAAAACAACTTTGTTTATTAGGCCCAACCATGCAATCATGATAGATAGCCGTGTCCTTCAGCTTGTTTCCATTTATCAGCATTAAACAGTCCTAGTTGATAGTTTAGTCCCTATTTTTCAGCATGCTTATCTTGTTTTTCCATCACCATTTAGACACTTAGTAATAGAATTTTACTTGTTGGACATAGAGAATATGATCTCAGAAGGAATATGCTAGATATCAAGATTATAATATAGATATCGAGATTATAATATGGACTGGAGTTATTATATGTGTAGAATATAGTATATATTTAAAATCACAATGCATGACTTTATTGAAACTCCTGCAGTTGATGGTCTGTCTGAAATTTTAAATTACTCGCATCAGGACCTGCTTCTGCTGTGGCATGAGACATTCATTCTAAATAGTTTGCTACTGTTGTGATTCCGTCCGAGGCCCCTCAGGGAACGGCTGATCTTCTGTCGGTTTCCTGCTCAGAGGGGGAGGATGAGGAACAGGAGGTGCAGGCAGACGAGGAGGAGGAATCTCAGGCTGAGGAAGAGGGGGAACAGCCAGAGGCCCCCGAGAGGGAGCTCTCCCCAGCAAGCAGCCTGGATTCCTTAGAGGAAAATGCACAAGCAATAATCGATCTGCAACAGAGAAGAGCAACACAAAGAAGGGACCAATTAGCTAGGTACTTTCAGCACTAAAGAGGCAACAGCTGGGTTTGGGTGTGGTGCTCTCTGGAAAGGCTAAAAGGCAGACCCACCCTTCCTGGCTTGTGGAGTATTATCTTTGGGAGTCCTGGGACCTGGCTGTGATCTTTGGCGTCTTGGAATTCTGGTTTGTGACTTTGAATACTGAAACCTTGGGGGGAAAAGGTGGGGGGTCTTATTCTCTACAGTGGTGGGTGTGCCAGCAAGAAGGCTGCTGTATTGTCTGGACATCAGGACTCTGCTGTAAAGACTCATAACCTGCCTGTGGGGAAGAACAGGGTTTTCTCTGTGTTTATTTTTCAAGCTATAAAGTACTTTTGCTTTTACCAGCGTGTCTGGCTGTTTTTTCCAGTTGGTGTTGAGGTCTGGGGGCACCCAGACAGAACAGCTACTTTGCATTTTTGGCTAATAAAACACTGTTATTTATTTATAAATCTTGACTTCTTGTCCCTAATCCTCTCTCCTGCAAAGTAAGAATGTCTTGAAGTGACAGAAATTGCTTTCCCTCTATTGTTTTTCTGTATATAAAATTTAGAAGCTAAGGAAATATTCTAAAGTTTATTTATTTTATTTATTAATTGGACTTTTATGCCCTTTGAGCACCCAATGTTCATTGAGAAAAAAGGAAGTGACAATTCAGTAAACCTTATTGGAAACAAAAGAGCTGTTGCTTAAATTTCTTTTCCCACATAGAAAGGCTACCTGAGTGCATCATTTCTCCACATAAGATTGTTTGGTTTCTTCAGATTCTCAAACTAAAGTCAGGGAAGCAGAAAAATACTATCCAGTTGTACACTCTACCAGACTATATCAACTAACAACTTTCTGTAACTTCCTTTGCCTCTCAAATGACAGAATCAAGAGAAACTATTCATCCATCAGGCTGAATGTCAAGATTCTTAAACATCTAAGTTTAGGTCTGGGAGACACTGTCAAAAGTAATGTAGCTTTGATACCACCCTCTTTGTGACATGAGCCTCTTTAGCTTTGTGAAGAAAAGGGTTGTGTTTGTTTTGAAACAAGAACAAAATCGTAGTTTGGAAAGGAAAATTGCAAGGATATGTTGCATAGTACCCCTATGACTGGTTACATCAGGAAAAGCATCTGAGGCCTGGAAAGGATTGAAGGTTGGATGGAAGCTGCTGAAAAGTGATGAACAAGGATATAAGCCACTACTGCCCAATCCAAAACCAAAATCACACAATGATTTGCCTCCTTGCAACAGGAATCTGTTCTTTTTTTTCTGAAGTGGTTCTCCCTTCCCTTAATCGTAAAGACCACCTAGGTACCATCTAAGCAGGCATCATCCCTTCATTGGTCTTTCTTCAGCATATCTAGCAATCTTGTCCATTGCAGTCAACTGGCCCATTCTATGAAGCACTGTTTTCGTTAATCTGAATGCATTTTAATGCAATAATAATGTACTTTTTCCAATTGTCCTATTTCTTTTCAGACATCACTACTAATTCATTCATTCATTCATTCATTCATTCATTCATACATACATACATACATACATACATACATACATACATTCATTCATTCATTCATTCATTCATTCATTCATTCATTTTCATAGAGTTAAAGGAATTATTTCAGGCTATCCATACTTCCCTTGAATTATGCTACATAGAATATTAAACTCAACCTTGTCGTAGTTTATCTGTTTAGTAGAACAATCAATCAGTGAAATGATTTTCCTTCAGAAGTTGTGGGTGCTCCATCACTGGAGATTTTTAAAAATATTATACACACATATTTTAGTTATATTTCACTATTATATATAAGGTACATTATATATATATAGTTATACAGAAATTAATAAAAAAGTAAATGAAAAGGTCTACATACTGTCACTTCAGTTTTTTTCATTTGTAGGACATAAAGACTTCAAAAATAGAGAACAATATCAAAATATCAATATTAACATCAAAAAGAAAGTGCATTTCATCTATATATGATTACCTTTTCTGAATTACCCAGATTCAGTAGTACCAAAACTTTAATGAAATATTCCATATATTCCATTCTACAATCAGTTGATTCAAGAAATTCAGCTCTTGCTTAGCTCAAATGTTCTAAAAGGACATATTTCCTACAATCTTCAAATTGGCTTATTCTACACTATTGATTTCTCATTCAGCATCAACATTTAACAACTTATCTACCAATAACCAAATGTATCTGGAAGGTTTGCTGAAAGCTGAAACTCAAGATTCTCCCTTCTTAAAAAAAAATCCAATATTTCAGAGAGGTTAATCACTTGCTTTCCAAATAGACCCAAATGGGAATATTGAAGACCCTTTAAAATTTTTTAAAATATGCATTAATCTGAAAGTTTAACACAAGAATAGTTGGCATAGATAATCAATTGTCACAGGGAGAAGGAAGAGTGAACTGAAAATCTTATTGCTTATCTACTCATAGTTATTCCAATGTGTTTGGGATGCTATGGAATAGCTGGAGGAGCAGATGAGAAGGCAGGAATAAACAAGATAATGGAAGAAGACCTTTAACAAATATCAGGGAGTCACATAGACTAAACATCAAATTATAAAAAGAACACAATCAAACTAGATCTTCTTTTATAACATTGCATTATTACATATTTCAGGCAACTTGGCTTTTGTCTTTAAAATAAAATAGAAAAAAAACTATTGACTCTACTGATTTACATTCCTGGAAGAAAATAATAAATTCACAGCCTTGCTTGTACAAAGAAAAAAAAATGCCTTGCTACAAAAGCAAAAATAAGATTTATGATGGTGGCACTTAGATTTCCTCAGGAAATATATGTATGTATATATATTCTGGAAAGGTCCAGGGCAATGTTGATGTACCCCAAAAAATAATATCGGTATGAATTTCAAAATCTGGATAAGCTCAAGAATGACCTTGATATATTGCTGTAATTTAGCATAGTTATAAGAAAAACTCTTCTAGTATATTGTTGACTCTGTTGAGTTAAATTCAAAGAGATAAATATGCTGTTTCAGCTAGGTTAGCAGACGGTATCTTACCATTCCTTCCCCTCTAATTGTTTTGTGAATAGAATTGTTTATGGTCTTAGTGAGATCTCTAAAATTTATTTCTTAAAAGTTGGAATAATCTTGGTTAAAGAAGCATCATAAATCTTATTTCCAATTAGGTTAAATACTTAAAAAAAATACCACTTGAGTCCTCTCTAAAACAGTTTAGACTTGGACGTCATCTGCTACTTACTACTTAATTGTTTCTGTCAGGAGATTAAGTAATAAATATACAGTATATAGGATGATGGCAAACCAATTAGAAATAAATGGCAAAAGGACACCAAACCTCGTTAAGATGCTCTTAAGCTTCTATGTAACAAATTGCTTAAATGGCTTAGATGTTTCATCCCAGCTAAGAGCTTCCAATTGATACTGCTGTGATAAGCAAGTAGCACTACCTGCTAGTCCATAGAAACTATTCCATAATATCTTTAGTCACATGGGTCATGAATCTGATTTACTAATCTGCAAATGCTGCATAATGATTATATACCAAATGCAAAAACTGAGATTTGGCAACAAAATGTTCAACTGTGGGATCCTTGGGTACTCTCTGAGATTGATTATTTTATTGCATTTCATTATCAAACTAGGGAACAAAATTCAACCCTAAGCTACAAATATTGTCAAATAAATGTTGAACTAATTTTTTTGAGTAGCTTTGTATACTTGTCCCATTCATACAATTAAGTAATTTGTATGAATGGGATAAGTATACATTAAGTAATCTCATGCTCATTTAAGCAATCCAGTCCAATGTCCTACTAGTCACATGAATATTAAGTTACCATGGCTAGATCCTCTCTACTTGAACTCTTCCAATGAAAGATTGAGTCAGCCCTCTAGATAACTAATTCAACTCTTATGATAGGAAGATATTTTTTAACAAGTTCTGTAGAGTAGAAAACTGACTCTAAATAACTTTCCAATTCTTCAAAAACAGAATGAAAATGATATGGGATTAAGTGGCACTTTTATAACACTATGAACAAGCAGCAAAGGATAGTGCGCTGCTTAAGCTGTAACAACTCCAGGAAAAGCACACAAAACCAAAATAAAATAAATGGCTTTACATGTACAGACATAGAGACAGATACTCCTCCCATCTTCAACCTTCTTTCACATTATGTACATTCAGTTATATGGGGGAAAAAAATTTGAATAGTTCCTATTAGACGGATCTAAAAGACACCAAAGTTTCTTTACCTTTGAAAGGACCATTATGACAGTTTAATTCTAAATTATAGCCAAAGAGTGTGTGCAAACTGAAAACGGATCATCCAAAAATTCTGAAGTATCACCATGCAAAAAAGGACACCAATTTAGCTCAAGTATACTGGAAATGAGGGAGAACTGTTGGTTGGTTGGTTGGTTGTTCATTTATTTATTTGTTCTACTCACTGAATGGCAACAAAGTACAGTAGTCCCTCATCTATCGCTGGTGTTACGTTCCAGACCTGGCTGCGATAGGTGAAATCCACGATGGGGAATTTATCGACTGATAGTACTTATTTAAGTATTTATATTGTAATTCTTTGGTAAGTTTTCATTGTTTTAAGTGTTTATAAACCCTTCCCACACAGTATTTATTTTAGATACAGTATTTAAATACAGTATTTACAATTTTAGATATATTTTTTTTTAAAAAACCTGCCGATCGAGTTCGGCGGGCTGTTTAAATCTGCCGATTGACTTCCTCAGAAACCCGCGATGAAGTGAAGCCACAGTAGGTGAAGCGCGGTATAGCGAGGGACTACTGTATAGTAATACATTACTGACATCCATTGAAAAGGAAAAGTTAGATAAATTTATGTAAACAAAAGCTTTTGAATAATTGGGAAAATAAATATGCTCTGAGCCTCTTCCTAAACTAATAAGAATAGTAAAGCTTAACTAAAATAAATACATTTTTGAAACTCACAAATACAGACAAGTGATCGGCCAAAGGCCTCAAACACATGCAATCGTACATTAATTCATACAGACAACAGCCTGGAATCATAAAGATCGAGACTTGCTTTCAAATTAAGTCCTCATGCAGAAGTACATAATTTGGGTAATGCTGATTTAGAATCACAGAATTGGAATAGCCCATTGGGTCTTGAGTCAGCCAACACTCAGTCTAGGATATATGTACATATCCATTTTCCCCTCACACTTTCTCATCTTTAACAGCTGAACAGCCTAACCCACTAAAACCAATTTCCCCACGGGCTTGAAATAATTACATCTTTTTTAATTAGGTCAAGGGAACACTTGTTATTGTATTTCATAGCAATTAATTATACATTTCTTGATACGATGGGAAGAATACTGAATTTTAAAAGTAATGAATGGAAGAAAGTCAAATTCATATAATTAACTTCAAATATACAATTACAGCAATCTGTTTGAACACAGATCAAATAAATTTAGCAAGATTTGGTATGAATTCAAACAGATTTAATACAATTTCAAAATCATTTGTGTATATCAGAAAAATATAATCCAGATTATAAATAAAAAAATTAAAAAAATATAAATTAAAGAAACCCATAAATCTTTTTACCATGCAACTGTGAAATAAACTTTACATTTATAAATCTTATCCCTCTATCCATATCTTGTATAAGACAGAATTTATACAATATCGCTAAAACATAATCATTTAGGAATCAACAAACAAATGAGATTATTTAGGATTATATTGCACTTTTTTCGTGTCCTTTTATTGGTAACAACAACGAACTACTTATTTTCAATTTCTTTTCTATAAACATTTTCTGCTGTTATTTCTAAAAGAGGCAGTTATGAGTTATGAGACTTAATTTCTCTCAATGTGTTTTGCTGCCATCATAACGTTTTATAGCTTAAGACATAAAGGTCAATATTTGAATGGTTTATGTTGTAATTAGAAGAACTATTCAATTAGCTATTCAAAACCTGCAATCATATTTTTACATTTTTTTACTTCAGAATTCCAATTACTAGAGCTATATGATTTCTTTCTGTCTGGAAATTATAATCCAATTGTTTTATGTCTACAGCAGATGTTGCCAAAAATGAAAAGCAGTGTTTATTTCTTTTTTAGGAAGATGGGCAAATGCCATTAATTGTTCAGAAGCCAAAGTTATTATTTTCATTTCAAATAATGCCATTGGCAGTTCTTTCTAAAGTAGTAATTTTGCTACCTTCTAAAGTTTTAAAAAATAGCATAATAGTTGGAAATCAATTAGCTGCCATGTTGTAGTAAAGAAAGGAAACACATTTATGAATTTATAATTATAAATAGAAGATGATATTTTGAGGAATATTATTAATAAACCAGCTGGATAATGGCCAGTGTCCCCCTTTGTCCTTTACCAATAAACAGAAAAAAATTAACCCATAGAAAAAAGTACTTATGGAAAAATTGGGGAATATTTCTCAATTTGCTATTATTTATCAAATTTTATATACTACTTTGTTAGAGCATCATGTTAACTTTTTGCTGCTTATAAAGGGTAGAAGGAAAGATATATTAAGATTTATTCTATAGATTTATTCTTTATAAGAAACTAAGTGTTGACAATAGTTTAAAATCTGTCTTTTTAGACCCATTAAGCTGTCATGGTTTCAGCCAGGGAAAATATGAAGTAAATCCAAAAATAAAATATAAACAAAATTACTGTCAGGATTCTAATTAACACCCCCAATGCAAGAAGACTCCAAGGCTACAAGTTCCTCAAAGTTTCATTTTGTTAGAGATTTCATATTGGCACATCTGGGTGTTGTGGTTAGCTCTGGCCCAGCTCCTGCCCCAAGGACTGTGTATGTGGGGGAGACATCCACATGCCACAGGCCTGTTTTGCTCCCGGTGGAATCTGCTGATGAAGGCTCCTCTGACCAAGAAGACATGAGTGACAGGGAGGAGGAGAGTGTGGCAGACAGCTCAGAAGGAGATCAATTATCTAGCTCCTCCTTGGATTCGGAACAAGAGTTAATGATACAGCCACGCATGCGGAGAGTGATGCATAGGCAGCAACAACTGAAAGATTATTATCAAAGAAAATGAGGCCACCTGTGGTTGGGTGGGGCTATGGTAATTAGTGAGACTGCTATAAATAACAGTGTGTGGGTTTGGCTATTGTGGAGGATTATCTGATCCTTGTGTTTCGTGCCTGACTTCGACCTTTGTATGCTAATTTTTCCCTGCTTTGAAACTAAACCAGAGCAAAGTGTGTTTCACTTTGTGGAAGAAGAAGGACTGTGAATTGCCTCACAGCTGCAAGCTAAGTATCTCAGAATTGATAAGGGACTTGTACAAATTACCAGTTTGTTTGGAGACGAGTGCTCTTTGCTATACAAAAAGAGAGCTTAGTTTATTTGAATTTTCGGTATAAAGAACATTGTTTTGAATTTTCAAATGTGTGTGTCTGAAATTTGTATCTGTGAATTTTCGGGAGGATTCTACCAGAGAGCTCGACAGAATGCTGGGCAAACTCGAATCTGAAAGTTTCCAGGTTTTCCCGACCCAAAAGAAAGCCCCAGCCTCTTCCCCTGCGCCCACATGTTGTTTACATGGTCCAATAAATGCACTCTCAACCGGAGATGCCTCCCAGTCATGCCATTCCAGGTGCAGGCTGAATGTTCTTGGCTCTCAGAGAAAGGAATGGCTCCATGCAACTCCTCCTCCCAATTTCCCACAGCACTAAGAGTGGCAGCCCTGAAGATACAAAGAAAAAGATGGCATCCAAAGCTGATACATACATTTCTACATTTTTGAACAGTCTGTCTACAAAAATATCAACCAAATATGTGTTTCAGATAATAATAACAATTCCGTTTATTTGTAAGGCCCCTTTACCAAAGGGCATAACAACAGGTCATATACAGTTTATGAGACAGACAATAATACTTATTATGTTAACAAATATCCCCTCCGTCCCCCACATCCCGCAATTCCCCATATCCCGCAATATACAATTGATAAAGCCATATACGGCTTCCGGTTTGGTGGAGATCGCGGCGGGACGTGTCTGGCAGGGCTCTGCCAGGCAAATCCGTTCTACCCCCTCCGAAGGTCGCATTTGCGATCGGATCGGGCCCGGATGGCCCGATCCATGAACAGGGGGCTCTCCTCTGCCCGAGGACCCATCGCCAGGACTCCGGAGGCAGCGGTTCGCCCCGCAGCTTCGGAGACGGGAGAACCGCTCCTCCTCGACTAGGAGGACCGGCCAGCGCTTTCTCCCCTCACTCAGCGGGAAGAACAGAAGCAAAGAAGCGAAAGTACAAATATCTACATCTACATTGAAAAAGAATATAGCAGAGAAAGGACCTAAGGTAAAAATCTCCATTGTGTTTCGTGTTTAAAGCCAGAAGATCGTAAAAGTTCCAAGTAAAAGTTTTTTTTTCTCCAGGGCGAAAGTGAAAGTTTTTTCTTGTTTAAACCCATCCGCAAATAACAGCCGGATCTAATTCTTTTTTTCACTTTTACTTTTCCATCTTGAACGTGAATTTTGGAACCTATAAAATAATTTTCTGACTTTATGGTTTAACAAAATAGTTTAAATTTGACATGACTATTTAGAAAATTTTAACTGCTAAAGGAAATTCCTAGGGATGACCAGAATTTGTTGCTGATAGATTTTTAAAATCATAATGTTCTGGACTTAATTTCTGAAGCGGAGGAATACAGTCTTGCTGCCTTTTTTTTTTCCTTTTGCTGCTCCTTTTTACAATATGAAATAACTTAATAACTATGAACTAAATGGAATCTAGAAGAGATTGAAATCACTTCTTTTTTGGATTACTTATTGCTGGATTAACCTATTTGGAATATTTGCTGAGCCTTTTGGATTATTTGCTGACACCTTTTGGATTATCTGCTGAGAACTCTTTGGTTTAACATCTGCCTGTTGCACTGAAATAAACTTGACTCCATCTTGGGATCTGTTTCTTTGTTCTTTGTTCCAGTCTTGAACTTGGAAAATAAACTGACTTCATTTTGAATATAAGCAAGCTTTGGATTTGTTTTACTCCTTGAATTTTGAATTGACATCAAATATAACTTTATTCTTTGAGATTTGGATTTTCATTTTTACTTCCTAGCAAAACTACAGGATTTATAAGAAGAACTTAAGTATACAATACTGTTATTGTGTCTTTGAATAATTATCTGTTATTTTTTCCCCTGATTTCTCTTTGACTTTCTTCTCTATTTTTGGATATTTTTATTACTAGAAGAAGCTTGGTTTGAACTATATGCATTGTTAAAAAACCTTGGGTTCCTGCTCTATTCTAAATAGCTGAATTAAAATACTACCCCCCTTCCTTTTCTTTTTGAACAACTCTTTTTACTTCATTTTTTTCCCCTTCCTTTTTTTCTTCCCTCCTCCTAAAGTTTCCTTTCCAATTCCTTTTCTTTTGTTTTTTTATATATAGTTGATATTCCTTCCCTTTTTTTACTTCTTGTCTTCTTTTTACTTGAAAAGGCACTTGTTCTTCTGTTCTGTGGCATTAAATAATACTATTTCTTTTTCCTTCTCTTTTTTCTCCTTTCCTTTTTTGAATTCTGATACTAATTGAATTGTTATTGAATTGGTATAGTCATATTATAAGGGAAACAAAATATATTGAACAGATTTGGAATTTATAGTAATTTCTTTTCCTTTTCACTACATATAAAATTGAAACTAACCTTAAAATTTGAAATAGTGGATTCTAATTTGATAATGTCCCACACCTCAACCCTTGTTAAAACAACAAAAAAACAAACTACACCAACTACTCTATCTCCACAAGTCTCACCGCACTCTTCTCCCTCGCATCAAGTGTTAACTATGTCTACCAAAGACAAAGACAAAGACAAAACAATGCAGTCCAATCTTGCAACTATACATGAGACTTTGAACACTTTGAAGGACTTCATGGTCAAATCACAAGAAGACGCTACTCAACAAAGAGAGGCCATAAAGGAGGAGGCAACACAACAAAGAGAAGCCATAAAGGAGGAGGCAACACAACAAAGAGAAGCTATAAAAGCTGACTTGGCAGAATTTAAAGTGGAGATGGCCCAAATGAAAGCTGATATGGGTGAGATGAAAGACCAGATAAAGCAGATCCAACAAACACTTCAAGAAAGTGATGACCGTGTTAAAAAAGTTGAAGAACAATCTGATAAAAATGAGAAAAGAATGGAATATCTTGAAGGGAGAGCCGATGAGAGATACAGAAGATATGATGAATCTATTATCCAACTGGAGATGCAACGAGCTTCGTACGGACTTCGATTTCAGAATATAAAAGAGGAAAAAGATGAAGACTTAAAAGTGACTATGGCGGAAATTATTGGAGCTATACTTCAAGAAGACCCCATAGCTTTACAGAGAGAAATCGATGAAGTTTACAGAATCTCGAATAGCTATATCCGTCGGCACAACCTTCCAAGAGAGATACATATTAAATTTACAAGAAAGGCGTTGCGAGATCAGATACTTCACTATTCAAGAAACTCTCCGCCCCAACGCCACGGAGTAGAAATAAAGATACTAAAGCAAGTTCCAAGAAGTGTCAGAGAAAACAGAAGAGATTATCACTTTCTAACAAAAATTTTGATCAAAGAAAACATTACTTACCGTTGGCTTATTCCACAAGGACTTTCTCTGACATGGCGGTCTACAAGGTACAAACTGGAAAATGTAGAACAAGCCATGTACTTTCTTGAACAGAGTGGTTTGGGCCACTCCGACTACGCAAGTAAGCAACAAGTGGTCCAACTACAACTAGTTCAACAGCAACCAGGGGAAAAATTACCAACTCAGCAAGAAGAAAACTTGGGGGCAACCGCTCAAGTAATAGAGCAGGACCAAGGTGCTAGAAGAGTTCAACCTCAGCGAGAAACCAAAAAACCTATTAAATGACAACGAATAAAGACTTAAAAATCTTTTCCGTAAATGTTAATGGACTTAATGAACCAAGAAAAAGGAAGCAAATTTTTTCTAAAATTAGAAACCAAAATGCCCAGATTGCAATACTACAAGAAGTTCATATTAAAAAAGATAACCAAAAATTACTGTTGAATCCCAAAATTGGAAAAATGTATGCTGCATTAGCAGACCAAAAAAAAAGAGGTGTAGTGATGTATGTCAAGAATTCTATAAATTCCAAACAAATATATAAGGATAAAGAGGGTAGGATATTGATTGTACAAGTAGATATTGAACCTAGACCTCTAGTGGTTGTTTCTATTTATGCTCCCAATGAAGACCAAATGACATTTTATAAAAATTTACACCAAACAATAATAGATTTAGCTATTGATAATTTATTGATAATAGGTGATTTCAATGCTATCGCGAATAGACAATTAGACCATTCAGGAGGGGGAGGTAATAAAAAAAGGGGAAAAGGTAAAAAAACAAGAAGAAATTTGTTACCTAGTACTTTTCAAAAAATGAAAGCGGAATTATTACTAAGCGACATTTGGAGGGAAAGACACCCTCACAAAAGGCAATTTACCTTTTATTCCAATCCTCATAAAATTTGGACGAGAATTGACATGTTATGGGCACCAAAAACGGTGGCAGAACAAATAAGAGAGGTCGAGATAGACGTTAATACATGGGCTGATCATAACCCAATAGTGGTCTATATGACGATGAACAACAAACAGAACAACTGGCGGATGAATAGGTATATATTAAATGATAAGAAATATAAGGATTGGATTGAAAAGGAATTAAAAATATTTTTTGAAATTAATAAAACATCAGACACTACTCCACAGAACTTATGGGATACAGCTAAAGCGTATATAAGAGGTTTAACAATATCCTATACAGCAAAACATAATAAGGAAAAGAAATTAGAGTACTTACAATTAACAAATGAACTAAAACAATTAGAATCCTTATCGCAGCAACATATTAAGAACAGAGATCCAAAGACAGAAATAAATGTAATTAAACATAAAATCAGAGTTATAGAACAAAACCAACTAACTGAAAAGATCAAAAGAGCAAAGCAACATTATTTTGAACATGCAAATAAACCTGGCAGATGGCTAGCGTATAAACTTAGAAAACAGAGTCAATCAAAATTAATCCAAAAATTAGAAGATAAAGATGGTAAAATAAAATATGACACAGAAGGTAAGGCAGACATTGTGTATAATTTTTATAAAGAATTATATGCTAAAGATCATGTTATCGAAGATGAAGTTTTTAATTATTTAGAGGCTTCAAATTTACCACAAATAACAGAAGATCAACAGGCCACCATGGATGGACCAATAACAATGGAGGAACTCTTAATAACAATTAAAAAACAGAAAAGCAACAAGGCTACAGGCCCAGATGCCATACCTGCAGAATGGTACAAGATAGACAACGAAACAATAAGAAACCATATGTTAGAAACTTTTAATTTATGTAGACTTGAGGGAAAAATCCCTAAATCTTGGTCAGAATCACTGACAACCTTAATACATAAACAGGGTACAGAACCAGAAAAGATTAAAAACTATAGGCCTATATCACTATTAAATGTAGATTATAAGATCTTTATTGCCATTTATGCAGAGAGACTCAAAAGAGTTATAAATGGAATAATACACCAAGACCAAAATGGGTTTCTTCCAGGGAGACAAATTAAAAACAATATTAGAACTGTAATAAATATACTAGAGTACTATGAACAACACCCAGACAAGACGGCATCTTTGATGTTCTTGGACGCTCAAAAAGCCTTCGACAACGTTAATTGGATATTTATAAAAATGCAATTAAATAAAATGAGATTTGGCCCAAAATTTGTTAATCTAATAGATACCATATATTCAAAACAAACAACGAATATAATATTGAATAACAGTCAATTACCAATACTTGACATAAATAAGGGAGTTCGCCAAGGATGTCCTATATCACCATTGCTATTTATTATGACCCTTGAAACCTTACTAATTAAAATAAGAGCGGACCCCAAAATAAAAGGTTTAACTGTAGGAGATGAAACCTACAAACTCCAGGCCTTTGCAGATGATCTAATGTTTATAATTGAAGAGCCGATTACAACAGTTCCTACCTTACTACAAACCATTGAACAATATGGAAACGTAGCAGGTTTAAAAATAAATAAAAGCAAAACACATTACTTGACCAAAAATATGAATAAAACACTAGAAACGAAATTAGAAAGTATTTCTGGAATAAAGATTGTAAAAAAGGTAAAATATTTAGGAATAAATTTAACAGCGAAAACAATAACATTAAAAAATGATAATTATATGAAATTACTAGCAGAAATTAAAAACGACTTAGTAATGTGGAATAATTTGAAAATATCTTTCTTAGGAAGAATTGCAACAATCAAGATGAACATTTTACCCAAGGTCTTATTTCTTTTTCAGACAATACCAATAAACCCAGGGGGTATTTTTTTAAAAACTTTAACAAACTTAGTTAAAAAATTTATATGGCAAGGTAAAAAAGCAAGGATAAAAATGAATTGTTTAGAAGATATTAAAGAAAGAGGCGGATTTGGCCTTCCAAATTGGAAACTATATTATCAGGCCGCTGCATTAACATGGCTTAGAGATTGGATAATTTTAGATAACAAAAGAATACTTGACCTAGAAGGACATGATTTAATGCTTGGATGGCACGCATTTTTATGGTATGATAAGGACAAAAACCATTCATATTTCAAAAGGCATACGTTGAGGAAATACTTATTAGAAGCATGGAAAGACATAAAGAAAAATCATTTTTTAAGTATTCCAGACTGGCTAGCTCCTTTAGAAGCAATAATACATCCAAAGTCTATAAAGGATAAGAAAATAACTTATAGATATAAAGAACTATTAAATGATCAGATGAAGCTTAAATCTAGAATTGAATTACAAGAAGAAGGGATAATAATAGATTGGTGGCACTACGCCCAGATCCGATCTAGATATCAGAAGGATAAAACTCTTTACATTTTTAATAAAAGCAAGAATCCTTTAACTACTTTAATTACCACTAATTCAACAAAAATGATAGGGAAAATATATAAACTACTTATCGCTCATAAAAATATAGAGTTGACTTTAAAAGATACTATGATAAGATGGTGTAGAAATATTGGCAAAGAAATAGATATAGACACATGGGAGAAAGTATGGATTAACAATTGGAAAATGACTAAATCAGTTTCTCTAAAAGAAAATCAAATCAAAATGTTTTATAGATGGCATCTCCCACCAAATAGGATAGCAAAAATGTTTCCCAAAACATCCCCAATATGCTGGAAATGTAAGAAGGATATAGGAACCTACTATCATCAATGGTGGACATGTGGTAAAGCAAAAATATATTGGAAAATGATTGAAAAAATATTAAAAGAAATAATAAAGCAAGATATAGATAATACCCCGGAATTTTATTTACTAGGTGTTACAAACCAGACCTATAAGAAAGAAATCTTTTATTTAATTATACACATATTAACTGCGGCTAGAATAATATATGCGCAAAACTGGAAAGGGGAGGAAATCCCCAAGGAAGAAGAGGTCATAGCTAAAATATTAGATTGCGCTGAAATGGATATGATGACAAGAAGATTAAACGATCAAGAGGATACTAAATTTTATGAAACATGGAACAATGTTTATAAATGGATAGATAAGACAAAATAAGATATATCTTTAGTTGTTTTTTTTTTGTATTAGTTTTTACCTAGGTGATAATAATATTAATATTAGTTTAAAAGGATTTTTTGATGATTATGATATAGTAGTGTATGTATGTATAAGTATAAGCAATATACCAAGATGTATAATAGTTGAATTTAGCTTTATTGTTTGAATTGAAGGTTTGATTCTATTTTACTATAGCAATTAAGATTATATTAAAGGTATTTTTTTGGTAATTATGTTATACTAACCCTACTTAACACTCACATCGAGATTTGTAAAACTTTAACTCAAATTTATTAACTTTTTTTTTTACTATAATAGTTAACATATATTTAATTATGTATTCTTTTTCTATATTTGAATGTATACTTTCATAAGAAGCGGGGGAAATATACCCCCACTTTATGTTTATTGTTTGTATGTATTTGTCTGTTTTTATGAAAAAATAATAAAAAAATTGTAAAAAAAAAAAAAAAAAAGATAAAGCCATATACAATTGATGAAGACCGAGACAATTGATAAAGACAGACAGACTGTTTTTAAAATTAAAACAGTTGACAATCACAAGCCCAGGATATAGAATGTTGCGCCCTCCCCCCCCATGGCCAGGGAGCAACCTCACTTCTATAAATCAATCAATAAATTATATTTATTTATTATGATTTGATATATTTATTTATTAGATATATTTATTTATTAAGATTATGATATTATGATAAAGATCTTCACTGATATTATCCATTAGATATCCACTGAAGTTAAATTATGTAATCTCTATTGAGTTAAGAAGTAGAAGAATATTATTTTATTAAAATAAAATTGAAGTTTGTAGACCAGAACTCTGGGCGTTCAGTAGTTGGATTCCTTTTAGATTCATCCAACAAATCTAATTAATTATCTTACCACACAAATAGAGCACATATGAACAGAGACACAAAAATAGAAATAGCCTTGCTTACCCGAGACAGCATTTTGTTTCTGACAGACATCTCTTCAATAGTTCATTAGTAACTGGCATTAAAACATATACTTTCTCCAGCTTGGAGTTAACATTGAATATTCCACTTTAATAGTCTTTAAGATACTTTGAGAAACCTGGCCCACTTTACATTAAGAGGGGAGAGTCCTAACAGTCTATCTCAGTGAAGAGCTCACTTGGAAAATCAACACAACCCAGGTTGCCAGAAAAACCCAATAGAGACTCCACTTAGACTCTTGCGAAAAAATAAAGTGGTGCAACAACTGGTGACCTCCTTTTACTGGTCTACAATAGAAAGCATTCACACTCATTGCCTTATGGTGTGGTATGCTGGCTTGACAGAGGGTCATTAGAAAGACATTACAGAGAGTGGTGTGTACAGCACAAAACATCATAGGCTGTCCCCTGATACTGCCATATGATATCATTAAAGCTAGATGCCTCAGAAGAGTGAGGGAAATCCTCAGGGACAATTCAGACCCTGGTCAGCCCTTCTTTATTCTCCTACCATCTGGAATGAGATATAGAGTCTTCGGAGAGGGGCGGCATACAAATCTAAGTAATAAATAAATAAATAAAATAAATAGAAGCACAGGCAATCGCACAAACAGGCTGAAGAACAGATTTTAATACATGGGCTGTCAGACAACAACAACAACATAGTACAATTGACTTATGAGGCAATATGCAATACATTCACATGGTGCAATAGGATTTGCTGTTTGTTTGTAGGATTCACCAGGCTAGGGATTTTTTGGATTTCACTGTGAATTGCATTGTGTTGGGGAGGGGGTTGCAGGAAGGGAGATTCAGCCAATTTCATTGTACACATGTTGTACTCTGACAATAAAGATTTGAAATTGAAACTGAAATTGAAAATTGCATTTCACAAATCTTTCCAATCCTTTATTCAGTTTAGCAGCCATCACTGCATTTAGAGATGATTAACTTCTTTTTTTACTTGCCTAAATCTCTTTTCCTTAAATATTTTAGAGTTTTTGGACAAGAAGAAAAATGTCTCCTGTTTTACTTTCCAATGCATGATTTTATAAATTCCAGCAACATCTGCCCCTTTTCTTCTCTATAGATTCCTAAACTTTCTAGTTTTTTTCTTGCAAGAAAGACACTGAAAGCTGTGAGCATTTGAAACATCATTTTCTCTATTCAAAAAGCAGTTGCCAAAT
Source organism: Erythrolamprus reginae (assembly GCF_031021105.1). NCBI lineage: Eukaryota > Metazoa > Chordata > Lepidosauria > Squamata > Dipsadidae > Erythrolamprus > Erythrolamprus reginae. Next base: position 55,215,223 of record NC_091956.1, on the reverse strand, counting down.
TTGCTCTAATCAAGATAGTCAAATCCTCCACTCAACCAATTCTGAAAGGTTAATTTTTATTTATTGACCCGTGTACATTAGTATTTATACCCTGTATGCCATATACACAAATAAATCATAAATGTTGATTGATATGTTTAGACATATTATTTCAGTGGCATTAGGTAAACATCTATGTACAAAGGGACCAAACTTTCCTTGTCTTCCAGTTAGTTATTTATTAAAAAGTTACTTCAAATGGGACAATGGGACAGTTTATAGACTATAGGCATTAAATCCTAAGATTCTAGTAAATACATGAATTTATTTATTTATCCAACTTTCATGGGGTCTCCAGATGGTTTACATCAATAAAACCAAAGAAACACTCAAATCACAATTAAAGTCATTGGTATCAACAAAATTGGAACAATGTGAATGACCCCTTTTTATTCTCCTTTTTGTGAATATTATGTGCTATGATTGTAGCTTTTTTACACTTTTATTGATAGAAAAATAATAGCACAATATTTATGAATTGTATTATATGTATTGTATATTATAGTTTTCAGCCTAGTGTTTATTCGCTTAGCATATTGAAAATACAGCCTTCCTCCCTCCCTCCCTCTCTCCCTCCTTTCCCTCCCTCCCTCCCTCTCTCCTTTGCCTCCTTCCCTCCTTTCTCTCTCTCTCTCTCTCTCTTTCTTTCTACATTCTCTCTCTCTCTTCCTTCCTCCTTCTCTCCCTCCCCCCCTCCATTGCTGGTGATAGTATGGAGATTAACAGAAGAAAAAATCAGTCATCTTTTGCAACTTTGAAAGACTAGAGAAGAGTTAGTGATGCTGCAAATGCAATCTGTTAAACTTCTGTGCTCTTTCTGTCTCTTTTGTCTTCTTTCCCAATCAACCATCATATGAAATTGAGTTCTGCAAAGTTGCTTGGCTATAATTTCAGTCTTTTACCTTTTCCAAACTCATAAGCGAAAGAATAGAGTGCTTATTGACAGACCATTTAATCTGCATGATCCTGAGACACCCTGCTTAATTGACTTAAGACAATTGATGCAAGTTATAATTAGCAAGTTACTTTCTCCTATCATTAGCATATCTAAAAATGAAAAAAAGCAATGAGTCCATTGAAAATATTTCAGATGAAGGTAACAGAAGAAAGATGTGACTAAAAATCATTGTAACTTTTGTGACAGGAGTTATTCTGATGAGCAGCCCTAAGAACAATTTTGCCACTGCCTCTTACCATCCTTAAATTACAGTGTTTGAGTTCTGTGGAGACCTTCATGTTGGCATAGCTAGCATTTTACTTTCAATGGTATTGATGGGAAGATATAAAAGATTCCTCTTGCACAGTGTCTCTGCCCTTCAGAGACAGAAGTGAAAATAGGGGTCCATCTCCTACAATGTCATTTTGTAGAGATATCTAAGTGACATTGATTATACCCTTATTATGGAACTTGTCAAACATAGAAACAGAAAGTTATGTGTTATATTTTTTATCACACTGAAATCTGGACATGACCTACAAACTTTTCACTGTTGTTTATCTCACAAGCTATCATTGGTCGATAGTCAAGAATTAATGTGCCTGGTTTTACTAGAAATTATAGACAATACATAGCATTTTAAGGACATCAATAAATTGAGGCTTTTGGTAACTCTTGTATATATTCTTGTCTGATATTATTGACTTCTAATATATTTAACTTTAATAAGATAAATTAACTGTTAGTAAGGTTATATGAGATCACTTTTAAAAGACCCTTGTGGTTTGGAATTTCTACTTAGAACCTAGCACAGTATAGTTCAAAAACTCATATATAACTTTAAAAATCCAATAGATACTTAGAAATGTATAGATTTTTGCCCTGGATGCTATATTGTACTTTAGTTATCATTGTCAGAGAAAAATCCCATAGCTACATATTTGGTAGCAGCATTCAGAGAATGACTGTCTATAGATTTTTTAAAAATGTTGTTTTCAGGAAATGGCACCAGTACTATTTATTAGGGAATATATAAAATTATATAAATGAGCAATGTGAATTTCCCCCCTTTCTAATGTCAGCATGTATTTGATAACACTAAACAGAATAAATATATACCAGATTTTTTTTTCATGATAAAAGGGTATTATAGTTTTAATGAAAATCTAAATACTGTTCCTGGAGGCCAGTGACATAGGTCAATTGAAAGACTTGTATCTGTAACCATATTATTTTGAAAGACCACAAAATATGAAATGTCACCACTACTTAAATCAAGCTGCAAGAATGAAGATATTTTGAATTTTGGTATGAGACTTTTTTTCTCCCAAATGAAAGTGACCATATTCTAATTTTAAACTGTCATTAGGAGGGCTTGTAGAACTGTAATATAAACCATATATTGAAAACTACGGTTAGAAAAAGGCCTCAAGGCACAGATTTATACCCACAGACATCAGAGGCCTCATCTACATTGAAAGAAATAGCCTTTAAAACAACACAAACAGTAATAAATGACCACATATCTGACTCTTGACAGCCTCTTGTTTCTTAAGGAATAAAGTTGTAAAAGACTATCCGCTTTTCTTTGAAGTTCAACAAAAGAGTTGTAGATCCTTGGAACAAACTTCCAGCAGACGTGGTTGGTAAATCCACAGTAACTGAATTTAAACATGCCTGGGATAAACATATATCCATCCTAAGATAAAATACAGGAAATAGTATAAGGGCAGACTAGATGGACCATGAGGTCTTTTCTGCCGCCAATCTTCTATGTTTCTATGTCTATGTTTCTAAAACCTTTTGCAGTGGGGGGGAGAGAAAAAAAGCTATAATGTCAAATTAGCAAAGAGGATGGGTCAAAGGGGGAGGGGGGGTAAAAGGAAGAAATAGATTGGGAGGGGAAAAAATACCATGATGTGGCCTTACATATAAATTACTATAGTGCCAAGATACATTTGGGAGGGCTAATTCTTACTCTCAAGAGTGCCATTGTGTGTAAGGGATGCCTCTCTTATCAATTTAAGAGCTCCATCTACCACATACTATATCTCCTTTCACAGCTCAGGTAAGGTGCCAAAAGCTCTGTTTGCTGATAATGAAACCCAAATGACTTTGCTATTTCTCCAAGCTTAACACTCCTTAAATCTGTTGGTGTTGAGGACACTGCATGATGCTTTACTGCAGTAGCAAAAAACAAAACAAAACAAGCAACTAGAATGAGCATTTAATTGAAAAGATATTTGACCCTGTATTGAGGGAGAAGTCAAACATTAATACTACAATTTATAAACTCTCTATTTACTCAGAATAATTGGATGACCTCCTGAGGAAAATATATATTTATGGAATAGTTAGAGAGTTAGAGTAGAATACTTATATCTCTATGGTATATGTTTCTGACCATGAAAGTTATTTTCCCAAATGAAAAAAGTAAATACTGTTTAAGACAGTTACATACCTAGCTATGTGTTCTGCCGGCATATCTCAACTGCCCGTAATTACAGGGTAATTAGTCCAGGAAGACACACACCACATGATAAAAGGAAAACCCAAAAGTTTTTTATAAACAGAAAAACAGAAACAGCTCCATTTTTAAATGTCAAAGGGATTTTCTGGTACACACAAGGCACAGGTTAAATGTAGTCCAATTGCTCACCCAATAACTGGGAAATTGAGTCCAATTCTAAAGTCCAGGGAGTCCACACACACAATCCTGAACAGCAAAAACCACGATCTTGATGAAACAATGAATCAGATAAACTGCCATGAGGCTAAAACACCAGGCTGCACTTTTATCTGTAGCACTAATTACAGCAGCCCCACCCAACCCAGGTGGCCTCATTTTCTCTTGTAACAATCCTTCAGTTGTTGTCTCCTATGTATTACTCTACGAATGCGTGGATGTGTCATTAATTCTTGTTCAGAATCCAGGGATGATACAGATGACTGATCTCCTCCTGGGCTGTCTGCCAAACTCCCCTCTTCCCTGTCACTCATGCTTCCATGGTCAGAGGAGACTTCGTTGGCAGATTCTACTGGGAGCAAAATAGGCCTGCGGCATGTGGATGTCTCCCCCACCTCCACATTCCTTGGGCAGGAGCTGGGCCAGAACTAACCACAACAGCTATGAAAGTGAAAGAATACAGTTATAGTCTATATAGATAAATCAATGGCTTTTTAAACTGGTTAGATGGGAAATGATTCGTCTTTAGTAAGAAGTTGCCAAAATTATCCTGTGTCTACCTCATAAGGAATTCTTATAAATATGAATATGCAAGAAAATTAAATAAATAGCTTCAACTATCCTTCCAAAGAATTAAGTGTTTAATAATTTTAAAACTGGCTTTGGAACCCTATATAGGGTTCGCTCTCAGTCTCCGGAGAAGGGTGGCCTAGAAATCAAAATAATAAATAGAAAATCATGCTATTTATACTGGTATGTTACTTCACAGGAAAATCAAGACATTACCCGAAACCTGATATGGACATTTGAAACATGGTTAGGAAAGAAAAGAGAATTAAAGCCTCTTTCCACCCACAGACAAACTGTGTCTGTGTGAGAAGAGAGAGAGAGAGGACAGACACAGAGAGAGAGAGAGAGAGTGAGAGACAGAGACAGAGAGAGAGAGAGAGAGCAGAGGCAGAGACAGAAACAACTATTCTGTCACAACAGAATGCCCTACGCCAGTGTTTTCCAACCTTGGCAACTTGAAGATATCTGGACTTCAACTCGCACAATTCCCCAGCCAGCATTCTGGGAGTTGAAGTCTAGATATCTTCAAGTTGCCAAGGTTGGGAAACACTGCCCTACGCAACTAGACTTACAATCCTAGGTTTAGAAAGCTTAGAACTATGTCGCCTTAAACATGACCTAAGCATAGCCCATAAAACCATCTGCTATAATAACGCCGGCTGACTTACCGGCCCCACGGCGATGTTGCTGAAGGGCCGGGCAGACTCGGACCCTTCAGATGGCGGCCGCCATCTTGTTTTCGGCCGAAATCTCGCGAGACGAGATTTCGGCCGGGAATGCCTTGCCCACGTGGCTGGGCATGTCGCCAGGTCTGGGCGGGGCCTGCTGGCCCTATTTAAGGGGCAGCAGGCCGGGAAACAGCCTTTTCGCCCGGACCTGGTTGCCTGAGCAGACACTTGTTTGGTGCTGCTCGGCCGCCATTTTGAGTCTCCCTCGTGTTGCGGCCGCCATTTTGTGGCCTACCGAGGGGGCGAAAAGTGCTTGGAAGACTTCTTGCTTTTACTACTTCACCGGAGCTGTTTGCAGCGATCCCCCTCGGGCCCGAGGGGGACTGGTAACCTCCTCCCGGCTGGGAGGAAGGCGCGGTGGGGGTGTTGGGATTGGGCCCCCCGGTTTTGGGCGGGGGGGTGTTCCTGGATTGCAGGCCTCTAAGGCCTGCCTGTGCAGGGAGGTTTTTTCCATCTTAATAATTCATTATTACTGTGCAATATATAGATATAGCATTGTACTGTTATACCCAATCAAGGGTTAATAGGGGTAGCAGGGGCTCCCAGGCCCTAGGTAGGGCCCTGTGGGGGGAGTTGGGCCTGCCATTAGTGCTGTGGGTTTTGGCCTAGGTGGTTTTAGTGGCTTATTGCTTACCTAAGGGGAAAGGGTGATGGCTCCTAAGAAGAGGCCTGCCACTGCTCCTATGGCTCCGCCAGCAGCGCGCCCCAGGAGGGCCCTTAGGCCTTCGGCCCGGGCCCGGGCCAGCAGGGAGGGGACTGCTGGGGTGGTCCCTGAACAGGGGGGGGTGGTCTCGGTGCCTCCTGCCCCTCAACCTGATTTTTCTCCCGCTATGTCTTGGGCCAGGGTGTTGGAGAGGCTCGATGAGCTCGAGCAGTGGAGGAGCGGTGCGGTCCCCGGAGTGTCCAGCGATCAAGTGCCTGCGGCGTTGGGGAGGGATCCGGCGGCGGCCCAGGCTGGGCAGCCGGCTCCGTTCGGACGGCAGGCCCCTGCAGGGCCGATGGCGGCTTTCCCGGGCCCCACACCATTGGGCCCCCCGTGGATGTCTTCAACCCCGTACGGGGCAGGTGAGGCTGCACCACACACCACATCTCTGTCTTTTCTTCCTCCCCCCGCCCCGGGTTTTCCCCCGGCGGGGGTCGGGAGTGGGTCCAGCTTTTTGGGGTCCCCCGCGGGCACCTGCGGGCAGGTGTGGGCTCCGCCGGTTCCTCCTCCGGGGCCGCCGGCGGCCAGCGCTGCTCCGTTGTCTGGGACAGGTCCTGCGGGGACACCAGCGGTGCCAGGGGCAGGGGGGTGGGTTCCTCCGGCCCCTCCTGTCATGCCCCCGCTCCCGGTTTTCCCCTACCCCCACGGGGCGGGTGTTTTTGGTGTGGCGGCCAACTCGGTGTGGGACCCCTTTGCTTGTATTAAAGCGGGGGCCATACCGTGCGGGCTGCCGTCCACCCCTCTAGGATGCCACCTTCACCCGTCGGTCAAGGAGGCTATTTGGAGGGGCGAATACGTCGATCTTTTTTCGCTTTTGAACCGCGAGGTTCCTAAGCAGGAGAAAGAGATAGTCCCGGGGGAGAAAACGAAGAAGACCAAGGTAACGAAATGCTTCAGCTCCTGGCTGTATGCCTTTCTTACCTATGGGTCGGTAGTGATCCAACGGCAGCCGGCCATGGCCTCTGCCATGTTTAAGTATATAGACTTAATTGCCAGGGCCCATTTTGAATATAAGGGCACCATCTGGCGCCATTATGATAAGGGTTTCCGCATGAGGATGTCTGTGGAGCCCAACTTGCCGTGGGATATGGTGGTCCCGGACCTGTGGTTCCGGGCCACGCATATGTCCGGGAAGGAAGGGTGCGAGCGCACGGATAGTGGGCACTTTATGGAGGAGGAGCCCGGCGCGGCTTCGCCGGCCAAGGCGACTCCTGGAGTGGCGGGCAAGGGGGCCTCGCCCGCTTGTCATGAGTTTGCTGCAAAAGGGGCGTGTTTTCGTCCCTTTTGTAAATACAAGCATGCCTGCGGGAATTGTGGGGGGTCCCATGCAGCTTCAGTCTGTCCCCGCCCCAAGAAAGGGGCGGAGAAGAAGGGCGGGGGTCCAGGAAAACCTCCCCCACCAGCTGGGGGAAAAGGGGCCCAGCCCAATTAATGTTTCTGTACTTGAGGGTTGGTTGATCGACTACCACCCTCGCCCGAGAGCCGAGTTGCTCTTGAGGGGCTTCTCCGAGGGATTTAGGATCCCTTATGTGGGTATTAGGAGGGCCTTCATGTCCGACAACCTCAGGTCGGTTGTCGGACATGAAGACATTGTACGGGCTAAGATTCGAAAGGAGGTGGCTGAGGGCAGGGTCCTTGGGCCCTTCCCGGAGCCGCCCTTTCCGAATCTTCGTGTGTCCCCCTTAGGTGTGGTCCCCAAAAAGGCGAGTGGTGAATTTAGGTTGATTCACCATTTGTCTTTTCCAAAAGGGGAGTCAGTGAATGACTTCATTCCTGACGAGCTTTGTTCCGTCCGGTACGCATCCTTTGATGCGGCCGTGGCTATGGTTAGGGAGTGTGGGGTGGGAGCCCTTATGGGTAAATGCGACATTAAGTCGGCATTTCGGCTCCTCCCCATTCACCCAGGCGACTTCGAGCTGCTGGGCTTCCATTTCGAAGGTGGGTTTTATGTGGATAGGGCATTGCCGATGGGCTGCTCTATTTCCTGCTCCCTCTTTGAGAGCTTTAGTACCTTCCTCGAGTGGGTGCTCAGGAGGCGGAGTGGCCTGGGGTCTGTCGTTCATTACCTTGATGATTTCTTGGTGGCCGGGCCTGCGCAATCAGAGCAATGCTTTGCTTTGATGCGGGACTTCGAAGCCCTTTGTGCTCAATTGGGGGTGCCTTTAGCCTCCGAGAAGACCGAAGGCCCTGCCACCAGGATTACCTTCCTGGGTATTGAATTGGATTCAGTGGAGCAATCTTCCAGATTGCCCCTGGATAAGTTGATTAAGATCAGGTCCAAACTTGAGGCGGTCCTGGGCTGCAGGAAGGTTACTCTTCGGCAGCTCCAGGAGTTGGCTGGGATTCTTAATTTTGCCTGTCGGGTAGTGGTGCCTGGTAGGGCTTTTTCTCGCCGGTTGTATGATGCGATGAAGGGGCTGAGTTTGCCCCACCATCGTACCCGCTTATGTGCAGGGGTCAGGGCTGACCTCTGCGTGTGGCGGGAGTTTTTGGAACGTTTTAATGGGTTGTCGTTTTGGCGGCAGGAGCTTCTTTTGGAAGCGGAGCTGCAGCTGTGTTCCGACGCCGCAGGGACTTGCGGTTTTGGGGTAGTGTTAGGTGACCAGTGGTGCTGGTCGGCATGGCCTCCGGAATGGAGTGCCTGTTCGTTGGTTAAGGACCTAACCTTTTTGGAGCTTTTCCCCTTAATAGTGGCCTTAGAGCTCTGGGGGGAGCAGTTCAGGGATAAGACTGTGCATTTTTGGTGTGACAATCTAGCGGTTGTCCATGTTGTGAACGCCCTGTCCTCTAAGAGTGACAGGGTGATGCGGCTTGTCCGCCATTTTGTGCACAGGTCCTTGTCTTTGAACGCCTTGTTTTTGGCTAGGCACGTCCCTGGTTTAGATAACGGGGTGGCTGACGCCTTGTCCCGTGGTCAGTTGTCCAGGTTTCGGACCCTGGCCCCGTGGGCCCGAGAGTCGCCGGAGGTGTTTCCAGCCCACCTGTGGAGCCTGGGCGGGCTCTCGAGAGCTGGAGAGACGAGGCCTCCAGGGCGATCGCCTTATCGGTAGCTCCTAGTATCCTGCGAGCTTATCAGCGTGCAGGTAAGGAGTTTGGGGATTTCAGGCGGGGTAAGGGTTACCCCCATTGCTGGCCTGCCCCGGTTGAGCACCTAGCTGAATTCTGTGTCCTGCTGAAGGGGCGTGGCCTTTCAGTGAGGACTATCAGGGCTAGGTTAGCCGGCCTCGCCTTTCTGTCCAAGGCGGGGGGGTTTGGTGATCCTACGGGTGATTTTCGCATCCGGAGGATGCTGGAGGGTTGGGTGAGGGAGCGACAGGGGTTTCCCGCTGACGCTCGTCGGGCCCTGACGGTTCAGCAGCTGTCTCTGATTAATCAGATGTTTGGCAGTCTGTGCGCCTCTCCTTACGAGGCTCGGCTGTTCAGGGCAGCGACTTGTGTTATGTTTTTCGGGGCCCTCAGGGTCAGCGAGGCAATGGCCTCCTCGCAGTCTGACTTGTCGCTCCGTGCCTTCCAGCTCGCTGATCTGTCCTTTAGACAGGGGGGTGTCTCTCTTTTGGTGAGACACTCCAAGACAGATCAGTTACACAGAGGGGTTAGACTTGAACTTAGTGCAGCCACCGATAAGTCTGTTTGCCCGGTGGCTGCTTTGCAGCAATTTTGTGTTTTGCGTGGGTCAGGGCGTGGGTACCTTTTTATACACCAGGATGGTTCCCCCCTGACCCGGTATCAATTCTGGGCGATAGTGTCTAAGGCTATGTCTCAGGTAGGCATGGATCCCACCGGCTATGGAACGCATTCGTTCCGTATCGGCGCCGCCACTAGCGCGGCACTTTCTGGTCTCCCGGCCCAACGGATTCAGGAGATCGGCCGCTGGCGGTCAGCGGCATATTTGGGTTATGTCAGGCCCGCTGAGGATCCGGGGCAGGGTTTAGGCTAGGTAACCTCTCTGTGTGTGTCCTCTTCCAGGTTCCCAGTCCAGGCAGAAACCGACGGCGCTGCTGTGTGGCCACAGCATGGTCTTCTGGGCCGGCCGCTCAGCAGCCAGAAGTGCCATCGGGACCCAGCTGTCGTTGGGACGGTGGGTCAATGTTGTTTGGATGGGCCGGAGGGGTATGCGGTGGGAGGGCCTCCTACCGACGCTGCTGGGTACGCAGCATCTCAGGGCGGTACCCGGCGCTGCTGGGCGGGCGGCTACCCAGGGTCGCGCCCAGATGGGACTGGGTGGTCGGCAGCCCATAGCCGCACCCAGATGGCTGGTCTTGCACCTCGGTGGCAATGACCTATGCCTGCTTGGCGGTCTACCGTTGATCGTCCAGGCGCGCGAAGACCTGCGGCGGCTTCGCACAGCATGGCCCACCACGCAAGTGGTGTGGTCAGAGATCCTCCCACGGATCGTTTGGAGGGACGCCATTTCCCTTAGGGCCATCCACCGGGTTAGACGTAGGGTGAATAAGGCCGTGGGAAAGACTGTCAAAGAATTAGGGGGGATTGTAGTTGCCCATCCCCTCATCACTGTAGATCGGCCGTGGCTTTACCGGGCCGATGGCGTTCACCTGTCAGAACAGGGGAACGCCATTTTCTTACAGGACCTGCAGAGGTCTCTGCGTGAGCTGGCGCAGATAGAGGGGGGAGTCGGGGGGCCAAGATAGAGATCTGACCCCCGCTCCGTGGCAGGTTAGGGGCGGAAATCTGGGTGGTTTCAGCAACTGCGCGTTCTCCCTTGGGCATCTTTGGGGATGATTGACAGGTTCTCTCCAAGACCATGGTGGGTGCTACCTGCGCTCTTGGGGGGAACCTGTCTTTGGGTCCCGCTATTGAAGTCCCAGGGTAGGGGTGAGCCGGCGGGACCCCCCTCATGCGAGTGTATGGCAGGGTCTCAGGTGAGGGAGAGGTCCCTCACCTGGACCAGCATCGATTACGCCCATAGTTGCCCAGGAATGTTGACCTTTTACGTCATTTCCGCCCCGGAAGTGTTTGTTTGACCCTGCAGGTCCATTTGGTTCCGGGTCATAGTTAAGTATGTTGATTATGCAAATTTATGCTAATTTATGCTAATTTAATTAATAAATTATGCAAATTTATTATAATAAAAATGACCCAAGTTTAAATCCAGCTCTTGTGTCCGAGTCGTTACTCCGTCTCTTCTGCAATAACGCCGGCTGACTTACCGGCCCCACGGCGATGTTGCTGAAGGGCCGGGCAGACTCGGACCCTTCAGATGGCGGCCGCCATCTTGTTTTCGGCCGAAATCTCGCGAGACGAGATTTCGGCCGGGAATGCCTTGCCCACGTGGCTGGGCATGTCGCCAGGTCTGGGCGGGGCCTGCTGGCCCTATTTAAGGGGCAGCAGGCCGGGAAACAGCCTTTTCGCCCGGACCTGGTTGCCTGAGCAGACACCCACCCGCCCTTCCCTATTTTGCAGTGTGCCTAGGGGTCGCCTGCGGGGGCCGAATGGGAATTTTTTGCAGCTTCGCCCATTAGGCCAGGCTGTTTTTTCGCCCATTCCACACTGGGGAGATGGATGTGCGGTTAGGGGGTGTTTGCATTTTAATTAGGTTAATTGGCTTACCTCTGGTCATTGGGTAGGCAGGTTAGGGGCGGAAATCTGGGTGGTTTCAGCAACTGCGCGTTCTCCCTTGGGCATCTTTGGGGATGATTGACAGGTTCTCTCCAAGACCATGGTGGGTGCTACCTGCGCTCTTGGGGGGAACCTGTCTTTGGGTCCCGCTATTGAAGTCCCAGGGTAGGGGTGAGCCGGCGGGACCCCCCTCATGCGAGTGTATGGCAGGGTCTCAGGTGAGGGAGAGGTCCCTCACCTGGACCAGCATCGATTACGCCCATAGTTGCCCAGGAATGTTGACCTTTTACGTCATTTCCGCCCCGGAAGTGTTTGTTTGACCCTGCAGGTCCATTTGGTTCCGGGTCATAGTTAAGTATGTTGATTATGCAAATTTATGCTAATTTATGCTAATTTAATTAATAAATTATGCAAATTTATTATAATAAAAATGACCCAAGTTTAAATCCAGCTCTTGTGTCCGAGTCGTTACTCCGTCTCTTCTGCAACATCCTTCCTGTCAATGACTACTTCAGCTTCAACCACAACAATACACAAACACACAGATAAAGTAAACTGCTCCAAACTCGACTGCAGGAAATACAACTTTAGTAACCAAATAGTTAATGCATGGAACTCACCACCTGACTCTGTAGTATCATCACCTAACCCCCAAAACTTTACTCTTAGACCAGTAAAGGGCTACCAAAATTTTTACTACCACACTGCGGGCGTGGCTTATGCAGGTTGCCCTGCATTTTCTTTCAACATCTTTCAGTGCAAATTGGATGCTCTGGGGTGGAGCTCCATTTTTGCTACCCCACTGCGTTCATACACATACACACGGTCTTGGCCTCAGTCCACCCCTGCCTTAGACAATCCACTGTTGACCTCTCCCAATTCCTAAGAAGTCAGTAACATAAGCACACCAGCATGCCTTCTGTCCCCTGTCCTAATGTTTCTCTCTTACTACTATCATACATTGTTATATCTTTGTATACTACCAATTTGTACTTGACTAAATAAATAGACAGACAGACAGACAGACAGACAGACAGACAGACAGACAGACAGATAAATTCGAATTTAGAATATACCAGCGTGACTTATTTTGGATTCAACTTATTGTTAGTTTAGCAGAAGTTTGCTGTCTGAAAGATGATTGATATTTTGCTCCATTTGTGGTTGCAACAAAGTATCCTACACAAAACTGACTTTGAATAAACATCTAAAGCAACGGCTAATTTTAATTTTTGTTTTATCCTTTGAAGCTCTAGCATTTTGTGTTTTTTTTAAAGAATCTATTATGAAAGCAATCATATTTTTTTCTCTGTAAGTTTTCTCCTGTGTTTTACATGCAGATTTGAACCACTCTGTTCAACATTTGCCTTCAAGTTTAATTCAGAAAAATGGCATTTGCAAATTTATGATCAAATTGGAGATCGTTCAGAGCTTTTTCGGTGAGATTGAACAAGTAATCCTTAGTCTACATTGGTTTATACAGCAGGAAATTAAATTGTACTTTTTCTGACATGGCACACTTTTTGATATGAAATTGGATTTTCAAATTGGAGATGTACACAGATCCTTTTGCAAACAGAGTAATTTGAACCTGAATACACAGCTGTTTTTTTACATGATTTCTAATGTTAATTGCCAAATACTACTATATTCTATTCAGATGTATCAACTATGGCAGTGAAACTATTAAAGTCCAGAGCTGCCAACATATTTTTATCATTTCACCTATCCAGAGTTTTCATAAATTATCTCTGTCTAATGTCCTTTTACTTCTTCTTCTTCTTCCTATACAGCTTTTCCATCCAGAGTAGCCCAAGATAAGAAATGTTGGCAGATTTTATTCAATAGCAATAGCACTTAGACTTTGTTGTAATCTGCTTTGAGTCCTATGGGATTGGGAGGCATATAAGTAAATTAAATTAAACTATATTGCTTCATAGTGCTTATACAGCCCTCTCTAAGTGGTTCACAGAGTCAGCATATTGCCCCCAACAATCTGGGTACTCACCAAGGAAGGATGGAAGGCTGCGTCAACCTTCAGCCGGTGAGATTTGAATTGCTGAACTGCAGAGAGCTAGCAATCAGCTGAAGTTGCCGGCAGTATTGCAATCTCACACTACTCATAAGAGCCTACGAAACATTTGCCAGACCCATCCTTGAATACAGCTCATCTGTCTGGAACCCATACCACATCTCGGACATCAACACCCTTGAAAACGTCCAAAGATATTTCACCAGAAGAGCCCTTCACTCCTCCACTCGAAACAGAATATCCTACGAAAACAGACTAACAATCCTGGGTCTAGAAAGCTTAGAACTACGGCGCCTAAAACACGATTTAAGTATTGCCCACAAGATCATATGCTGCAACGTCCTACTGGTCAATGACTACTTCAGCTTCAACCGCAACAACACAAGAGCACGCAACAGATTCAAACTTAATATTAACCACTCCAAACTTGACTGTAAAAAATATGACTTTAACAATCGAATTCTCGAAGCGTGGAACTCATTACCAGACTCAATAGTGGGCGGAGCTTCCTGCTGCTGGTACTACCACTTCTAAGGATCAGGTCAAACTGGGACCAACCCACCACTGGATATTGCTTTTCTAAATATATACTATTAAGTCCTAAGTGTAATTTTAAAATGCTAAGTATCAGATCTAAAATTTGTTTTGTTGCTGTTGTGATTCCGTCCGAGGCCCCTCAGGGAACGGCTGATCTTCTGTCGGTTTCCTGCTCAGAGGGGGAGGATGAGGAACAGGAGGTGCAGGCAGACGAGGAGGAGGAATCCCAGGCTGAGGAAGAGGGGGAACAGCCAGAGGCCCCCGAGAGGGAGCTCTCCCCAGCAAGCAGCCTGGATTCCTTAGAGGAAAATGCACAAGCAATAATCGATCTGCGACAGAGAAGAGCAACACAAAGAAGGGACCAATTGGCTAGGTACTTTCAGCACTAAAGAGGCAACAGCTGGGTTTGGGTGTGGTGCTCTCTGGAAAGGCTAAAAGGCAGACCCACCCTTCCTGGCTTGTGGAGTATTATCTTTGGGAGTCCTGGGACCTGGCTGTGATCTTTGGCGTCTTGGAATTCTGGTTTGTGACTTTGAATACTGAAACCTTGGGGGGGAAAGGTGGGGGTCTTATGCTCTACAGTGGTGGGTGTGCCAGCAAGAAGTTTTCTGTATTGTCTGGACATCAGGACTCTGCTGTAAAGTCTCCTAGCCTGCCTGTTGGGAAGAACAGGTTTTTCTCTGTGTTTATTTTTCAAGCTATAAAGTACTTTTGCTTTTACCAGCGTGTCTGGCTGTTTTTTCCAGTTGGTGTTGAGGTCTGGGGGAACCCAGACAGAACAGTTGCTAAAAAGGAAAATATGTTCAGTTCCAGAGAGAGACTAACACAATGTAATATTGGACAATTGTTATTGATTATTATTGGATTATAGTTCTAACTTTTAATTCTAAATGTTTTATAAGGGACTTCAACTTGAAAGATAATGTAAAAATTCACCTTTCTATTTAAGGCAGCCAATGAATCTATAAGAATATTGAAAGTCTATAATGAATATGAAACATTTTCAGGAAAGTTTATTGATCATTAAGGACTTGTGACAAGGTCATGCAACTGCCACATTCTGTCGAAACTATCTAGTTTCCACATTGAAAATCGTTGAAGTATGTATAATGGAAAACAGCAGAAGAGTATTGAGAAGAAACAATGAAATAGTAGCAAAATATCACTGAACAAGACACTGGATCCCTCAGTGAAATAACTAAGAAGGAAACTAAGCTGTTAGACCTGAACACATAGTATCATGCTGCTGTTTCAAATTAAAAAGTCATAAATTAATCTTGATATGAAACTGGAGATAATAATGAAATAATCTAACCAAATATCATTCAAATTCTTCTGATTTTTCTTGTTTTAAGTAGGCAAAAAAGTGGGAGAAGAACAGGCCCATAGTTGAATAAAGAAGGATCAATACTAGCCAGGCAAAGAAAGAATTATGACTTCATTTAAATTGAAAACATTCAAAAGACTTGACTTTTTTAAAAAATGGGAACGTTGGTTTAGTTTGGACATTATGTTAAACATCATGTTAGCATCATGTTAAACATACATCATGTTTAATGTATGCACTGCAAATATTATAAGAGAGAAAGGGGTTTTTTGAGCAGGGCACTTCAATTAATGAAATACTGAAAATTTTTGTTTAAGATATGGAGATATCACTGTTCTATTCTGGCCACAGTAGAGGATAAATGCTTTCACTAACTAACTAACTAACTAACTAACTAACTAACTAACTAACTAACTAACCAATTTAGTTTATTGGTGTAGAAGAATTTATAAACTCCCATCCAAGCACTAATAGGATCTAATCCTGATTTTTTTTTTTTTAGTTCAGTCAATCTGTCTCAAGTAGTGTAGGAGCTCCCGCTTGGGGTGGGGGTGGGGTGGGGTTTGGACTAAATGACCTACAAGGTTCTTTCCAATTCTAATATAAAGGTCAACTAAGCCTACCTAAAAAGCTTTCTCTCACACACATGCCAAATTAACCATCAAATCTTAAAAACCAACTTTGCCAAATTCTAACGTAAGGAAAACTCAGAATGCTAGATACAAATAAGCCGTTGCAGTAGGGCAGCATATACATCTGATAAATAAATAAATAAATAAATAAATAAATAAATAAATAAATAAATAAATAAATGTAAGTAAGTAAGTTATAGATTCGTAAATTAGAAAGTACTTACTGTGACAGTCATCAATTCCTACTACATTCAAAGTCTTGTATTTTATCAAGAAAGCAGACATAGAGGCAAGGTTTATGGGGGAAGGAAGTTAGTTCATATCATATTTATATTTTGGCAAATTGTCATCTTTGTAAAATCCTGTTGTAGATGAGAAAGGCATATCATACCTGATTGTTACTCATCCCAAAGCTTGTTAGACGTGTCCAGCACTATTTTTTTTTTGAGATTATTTGCATGGAAATTTTTTTGACGTTGTGTCAGGTCATGTGAGATGTCACGTCTCTTATTTATTTATCACAATTCCTTTGAAGAGGAAAGAGGTCTGAGAAGCAATCAAAATGCAAATAGCTAGGCCAAATGTTTTTGGTAATACTAGATCTAGAAGGATAAGAATATGAGACAATTAAAAAAAATCAATAATGTAACATTCCAACAAAGAACTAATAATATGACCAATCTAAAGTTAACTGATAATTATTTGTTCTTGTCTATTATTAATAATTTGTTATCAAAATGTTGCATTTTTGTAGACATTTGAAATTATGCTGCATGTTAAAAATATTTTAATAAACTGTCCCCTGTTTATTTGTTTGTCATATGTAGACACTCATTTGTTTATTGTTCTTGGGGATAATTATAAGAGTGCCCAATCCTGAACTGTCATCTTCTCTCAAGCTATACCAGAGGGTGAACATTTGTCAAACTGGGAAAGAAATAGTTTAGTATGAAGCCTTGAAGCTAATTTTAATGTTCAAAAACAAAATGGGATTTCAGAAAAGAGAGCCACATGTTTAAATCAGTGCTTAAAATGTAATATTCAAAGCATCAGATCAATGGTATCGCACATAAAGCTCAGTTCTTTCCATTTATTTTTCAAAAATGTGTTTTTATAGATCTCATATAAAAGAGAGCAGAAAGTGGAAATAAGTTTTGCATTAAATAGAATAGGACAAATGAAACAAGAGAGGAAAATTAATTACAATCACAGTGTTTGCATATTAATGTTGTTGTTCATTATTCTAGAATATAGCTGTCCTCCAGTCTTGGGCACTGACCTCCAGAATATTTTAATTTGGGCAACGTAGAACTCTATTTTTATTTAAAGGCTCTTTGTCTATCTACCAGACTTGCAAACCTAACATTACCCATAGAAAGACTAGAACTATATTTATTGAGATTGGCTATAATAACATATCTTGCAAGCCTGATTTTGCTTTAACTGATCTTATACCCCAATGAATCATGAAAGAAACTGCTGAATTTATTTTTGAATACTATGTTGCCTTCACCACTTAAAGAATATGTCAGCCTCCTTTGCTTAATTGTATAATAGGCAAATTTCTTCCCTATTATCTTCTCCTAGACTGTTTAGCTACCATTAGAGACCAATATTAGATCAAATAATAGGTGGTCAGATTTGGGGATGGCTGTGTCATAAAGAAAAAATAAAATGTGTCTTAGTTTTTTCCTGGTACACTTTTATAGTATTTGTCAATTGTTGTGCAGGCTACTTTTGAATAGGAGTTAGTGGGAATTCTAAAGCTTAAAAGAAGTTGATGAGTTGATAACACTTCAGAGTTGGGAAACTTTTGAACACCAGTTTAATTCTGCTCTATGATAGTGCTCAAATCAAATGAGTTTGATCTCCAACTGATATATGAACTCTATTTAAACATATTCACAAAATCACATGCACAAAACTAGAGTGAATTTTACCAATGGAAAAACCCACTGATTTAGTCCTCTGACAACCGTTACTTCCTACTCTGGCCTAACACATTCTACATTAAGGAAAGTAACCAGTAGATGGTTTCCTCTTGGTTCTGATGCTTGATGTGAAAGAGAAAAACAGAGCAGGGGAATGTATTTATTCTTGTCATTGTCATACCATGTACTTAATAAACAAGACAGCAACATTTGCCAGCATTGTGCCTGTGGCAGGATAGGTATTGTCAGTGAGGACAGCAAATGTTATGTGGGTATAATTTCTGTTGCTCAAGGGTTAGTAGCCAACTCAGTCAATTTTGATTAATATGGTTTGATTGCTTATTTGTACATAGACTATCATTAACTGTTGCACCTTATAATTCTTGATTGAACTTATCTTTTCTTTTATGTACATTGATAGCATATCCACCAAGACAAATTCCTTGTGTGTCCAATCACACTTAGTCAATAAAATTCTATTCTATTCTATTCTATTCTATTCTACTCTACTCTACTCTACTTAAGGGAGTATTCAAGATTAAGATTTTTAAGACTGTATATTTTAAAAATAATTCTGATAAGAACTTAGAAAGAGAGAATATTGATTCCTTGACCCTTGTCTGCTTCTGTTTAAGCTATGTCAATTTGTTTACTTTTTAAAAAAAGAATCAAAAGAAGGTTTTAAAAAGATGACAAATGCCATAGCTATAGCTGCTCTGTTTTATTTCTCCCATTAAATAGTCTACATTTATTGATCTTGCTTATTGCATTTGGCAAGAATTTCACTCAGCTGAATATGCCCTGATCTCAGCTGGACTGTTGAATGGTCATTAACCTACAGAATTCACTATCCCAATCAGGCACAAATTATTGTTTGGCAGATGAGCTCCTGCTTCAGTAACAGTCTCTAATGTTGATGGAATTAAGTTAAGAGAGAAGCAGAAGGATCACCAAGCCACTTTGATGGTAGTTTGCTGCAACAAAGGAAATGACAGCGCCGGACTTACCCGGCAGGCAGGCTTTGCTGGAGGGACCGGGAGACACGGTCCCTCATGGCGGCCGCCATCTTGGATCCCGGGCGAAGTCTCGCGATGCGAGACTTCGCTCGGGAGATCGGGGCCTGATTGGCCAGGCCCCTGATTGGTCCGGGCGGGGCCTGCTTGCCCTATATAAAGGCGAGCAGGCCCGGGGCTCTTCCTTTTCGCCCGGACCAAGCTACAAAGCAGACGTTCGTTCGTCTGCTTGCGGCGGCCATTTTGTTTGGCGACCTCGTGCGAGGCGCCATTTTGTGGCCTGTGGGGGTGAAAAGCCTTCTCTCTTCATCAGCGGAGCCAGCATCGGCTGGCTCCGCTCCGGTTTGGAGCCTCATTGTTTTGATTAAGGGGGAGGGTGGTGCTGCCTCCTGGTGGCCTCGCGGGCGCGCGGGGGTCGCTGGGGATCGAGGCCTGGGATAAAGGCCTGGTGTTTTGGGCCTTGTTGCCCTCGGGGACAGGGGGGAATTGGCTTCCCGGGGGGTTTTAGCTCCGCTTAGGCCTGCTGTTTGGAGCAGGCCTTGTCCCAGTGGTGCAGGGCCCGTTGGGGGAGGGCTTTGTCCCGCCCTGTTCCTTATTGTATAAAGATAGAATTTTGTGGCATGGCCCCTAAGAAGCGGCCAGCTGAGGCCCTCCAGGTCCAACCTGTGGTGCGGCCCAGGAGGGCTGCCAGGCCGTCTGCTCGGGCTCGGGCGGCGGCAGAGGGGCCCCCGGGGGGGATCCCGGTGGGGGGGGTGGCTGGGTTTATGCCCACGGTCCCTCAACCCGAGGTGTCCCCTTCTCTTCCCTGGGCCAGGGTCCTGGAGCGGCTCGACGAGTTGGAGAGGTGGAGGTCGGGGGCAGGCCCGGAGGGGCTTTCCCCGGCTGCCACCGCGGCTTGGGGCGCAGACCCCGCAGAGGAGTCGGCCCCAGCTGGGCAAGTGGCCCATGAAGTGCGGATGGCGGGCCCCGGACAAGCGGGCAGCACCGGACAGACGGGCCATGCTGGACAGATGGCCCAGCATGGGCAATGGTCATCGTTCCCGGGCCCAACCAGGATGGGCCCACCGTGGATGGCTTCGACCCCCTACGGGGCAGGTGAGGTTGCACCACATACAGGCACATCTCCGCTCCTGCCCATTCAGGGTCCTGGGTTCATCCCGGCAGCTTTGGGGGGTGGCAACAGCTTCACGGGGGCTGCTGCAGGCACCTGCGGTCAGGTTTGGTCCCCGCCGGCTCCGCCAGCGGGGGCGCTGGGGGTGCCTGTCCCGCCTGGGGCGGGGGTGGGGGGTTGGATTCCTCCTCCACCGGCCATTATGCCTCCGGTCCCATTCATGTACCCGCCGGGGCTTGGGGTGCTGGGCTCGGGGGCCACCACGGTGTGGGACCCGTTCGCCAGCATCAAGCCTGGGGCCATCCCTTGTGGGTTGCCCGCCACTCCTTTAGGGTACCATCTGCACCCCTCAGTTAAGGAGGCAATCTGGCGGGGGGAATACGTTGATTTGTTCTCCCTCCTGAACAGGGAGGTCCCTAAACAAGATAAGGAGATTGTCCCTGGGGAGAAAGTGAAAAAGACAAAGGTCACGAAATGCTTCAGCTCGTGGCTGTATGCATTTCTGACCTTTGCGTCGGTGGTCATTCAGAGACAGCCGGAGAGGGCCGCTGCCTTGTTGAAGTACATCGACCTGATAGCGAGGGCCCATTTCGAGTATGGGGGGACCATATGGAGGCACTATGACAAGGGCTTCCGTATGCGCATTGCCCATGAACCCTACTTGCCTTGGAATATGGTGGTTCCGGACCTGTGGTTCCAGGCCACTCATATGTCAGGGAAGGAGGGCTGTGATAGGACCGATAGCGGTCATTTTATGGAGGAGGAGCCTGCGACGCCCGCGCCGGCAAAGGCAGTGGCGGGTGCCGTTAGTAAGGGTGCCTCTTTAATTTGTCACGAGTTCGCTGCAAAGGGGGCGTGTTTTCGCCCCTTTTGCAGGTTTCGTCACGCCTGCGGAAGTTGTGGGGGAAACCATTCCGCAGCCGTGTGCCCCCGCCCCAAGAAGGGGATTGAAAAGAAAGGCTCGGGTCCCCCAAAGCCTCCCCCACCTGCTGGGGGAAAAGGGGCCCAGCCCAATTAAGTTGGGGGTTCTCGAGGGTTGGTTGGGCGACTACCACCCTCGCTCGAGAGCGGCCGCTCTCTTGCTAGG
Organism: Erythrolamprus reginae; assembly: GCF_031021105.1. Taxonomy (NCBI): domain Eukaryota; kingdom Metazoa; phylum Chordata; class Lepidosauria; order Squamata; family Dipsadidae; genus Erythrolamprus; species Erythrolamprus reginae. Next base: position 55,194,313 of record NC_091956.1, on the reverse strand, counting down.
CTTCGCAGAGGGATTCAGGATCCCTTATCAGGGTGTTAGGAGGGCCTTCATGTCTGACAACCTTAGGTCGGTTGTTGGTCATGAAGACATTGTTAGGGAGAAGATTGGGAAGGAGGTTGCCGAAGGCAGGGTCCTGGGGCCCTTTGCGGAGCCGCCCTTCCCGAATCTTCGTGTGTCTCCCTTAGGTGTGGTCCCCAAAAAGGCGAGTGGTGAATTTAGGTTGATTCACCATTTGTCTTTTCCAAAAGGGGAGTCAGCGAATGATTTCATTCCTGACGAGCTGTGTTCAGTCCGGTATGCGTCCTTTGATGCAGCCGTGACTATGGTTAGGAAGTGTGGGGTGGGAGCCCTTATGGGTAAATGCGACATTAAGTCGGCATTCCGGCTCCTCCCCATACACCCAGACGGCTTTGAGCTGTTGGGCTTTCATTTCGAGGGGGGCTATTACGTGGACAGAGCTTTGCCCATGGGGTGCTCTGTCTCGTGCTCTCTTTTTGAGAGTTTTAGCACCTTCTTGGAGTGGGCGCTCAGGGGGCAAAGTGGCCTGGGTACGGTCGTTCACTACCTTGATGGTTTCCTTTTGGCGGGGCCTGCGCATTCGGAGCAATGTTTTGCTTTGATGCGGGACTTCGAAGCCCTTTGTGCTCAATTAGGGGTGCCTTTAGCCTCTGAGAAGACCGAAGGCCCCGCCACCAGGATTACCTTTCTGGGTATTGAATTGGACTCAGAGGAGCAATCTTCCAGATTGCCCCTAGAGAAGTTGGTACAGATTAAGCGGAAGCTTGATGAGGTTCTGGGCTGCCGGAAGGTGACCCTACGGCAGCTTCAGGAACTGGCAGGCATCCTTAATTTTGCCTGTCGGGTAGTTGTTCCTGGAAGGGCTTTTTCCAGGAGGTTGTATGAGGCGATGAAGGGGCTCCGTTTGCCCCATCATCGTACCCGCATTTGCGCTGGGGTCAGGGCTGACCTCGGCGTGTGGCGGGACTTTTTGGATAGATTTAACGGGTTGTCTTTCTGGAGGCACGAGCTTCTGTTGGAAGCTGAGTTGCAGCTCTGCTCTGACGCCGCGGGGACTTGTGGTTTCGGGGTAGTGTTAGGTGACCAGTGGTGCTGGTCGGCATGGCCTCCGGAATGGAGTGCCTCTTCGTTGGTTAAGGACCTTACGTTCCTGGAGCTCTTCCCCTTAATAGTGGCCTTAGAGCTTTGGGGGGAGCAGTTTAGGGACAAGACTGTGCACTTTTGGTGTGACAACCTAGCGGTTGTCCATGTGGTAAATGCCCTGTCCTCAAAGAGCGACAGGGTCATGCGGCTTGTCCGCCATTTTGTGCACCGGTCCTTGTCTCTAAACGCATTGTTTTTGGCTAAGCATGTCCCCGGGTTGGATAACGGGGTCGCCGATGCCTTGTCCCGTGGTCAGTTGTCCAAGTGTCGGACCCTGGCCCCGTGGGCCCGAGAGTTGCCAGAGGAGTTTCCCGGCCACCTCTGGAGTCTGGGAGAGATCCAGAGTGGTGGAGAGGCTAGGCATCCCGGGCAATCCCCTTGTCTGTGGCGCCCGGCACCTTGGGGCATACCAGCGTGCGGGCAAGGAGTTTGGGGATTTCAGGCAGGGCTGGGGTTACCAGCTTAGCTGGCCCGGCCCTGTATAGCGCCTGGCCGGGTTCTGCGTCCAGCTTGGGCAGCGTGGCCTGTCAGTTAGGATGATCCGGTCCTGGTTAGCCGGCCTCGCCTTTCTGTACAAGGCGGGGAGGTTTGCAGTTTTTTCGGGTGACTTTGCATCCGGTAGGTGCTGGAAGGCCGTACGAGGGAGCGAGCGGGGGCCCCCTGGTGACACTCGTCAGGCTCGACGGTGGAGCAGCTGCGCTTTAATCAACGTGGTTTTTGGCAGTCTGTGTTCCTCATTGTAAGAGGCCCGTCTTTTTGGGGCAGTGACTGGTGTCATGCTTGGGGCCCTTGGGGCCAGCGAGGCCTGGCCTCAGCTCAGGCTGGCAATTCGCTCCGTGCCTTCCAGCACGCTGATCTGGCCGTTAGACAAGGGGGGGGTCCCTTGTGGTAAGGCGGTCTGAGTCAGATCAGTTGCGCAGAGGGGTTACCATCTACCTTAGTGCGGCCGCCGACCAATCGGTGTGTACGGTGGCCGCCCTACAGCTTTGGTGTTTTCTGCGGGGATCAGGTCTGGGATACCCGTCTAGGCATTGGGACGGTACCCCTTCTGACCCGTTTATACTTTTGTGCGTTAGTACCCAGGGCAATGGCCCAGGTGGGCACGGATCCCGCCGGTTATGGAACGCGTTCGTTCCGTATCGGCGCCGCCCCTAGCACGGCACTTTCTGGTTTCCCGGCCCACTGGATTCGGGTGACCGGCCGCTGGCGGTCAGCGGCATATTTGGGTTATGTTAGGCCCGCTGAGGATCCTAGGCAGGGCTTAGGCTAGGTGACCTCTCTGCGTGTGTTTCCTCTTGCAGGTCCCCGGGCTGCCGTGACACCGACGGCGCTGCTGTGTGGCACAGCATGATTTGCTGGGCCGGCCGCCTGGCGGCCAGGAGCGCTGTCGGGACCCAGCCGTCCCTGGGGCGGTGGGTCAGGGTTGCCTGGATGGGGCCGGAGAGGTTGTGCGGTGGGAGGGTCTCCTACCGGTGTGGCTGGGCGGTCAGCATTTTGTGGCTGCGCCCGGCAATCTGGGGGGCGGCTCCTGGAGTCGTTCCCAAGTGGGGTTTGGGTGGGCAGTGTCCTGTGGCCGCACCCAGGTGGCTGGTATTGCACTTAGGTGGCAATGACCAGTGCATACTGGGAGGCCTGGCGCTGGTCATTTAGGCACGCGCAGACCTGCGTAGGCTTCGTGGGGTCTGGCCCACCACGCAAGTGGTGTGGTCAGAACTATTACCTAGGCTTGTTTGGAGGGATGCCTCTTCCCTTAGGGCCATTCACCGGGCTAGGCGACGGGTGAATAGGGCTACGGGTAAAACAGTTAGAGAGTTGGGTGGAGTAGTAATACCTCATCCCCTTATATCAATAGACCAGCCATGGCTCTACCGTGATGATGGCGTTCACCTGTCTGACCAGGGGAACGCCATCTTCTTACAGGACCTGCAGCGGTCTCTGCGTGAGCTGGCGCAGATAGAGGGGGGAGTCGGGGGGCCAAGATAGAGATCTGACCCCCGCTCCTGTGGCAGGTTAGGGGCGGAAAATTGGGTGGTTTAGCAACCGCGCGTTCTCCCTTGGGCATCTTTGGGGATGATTGACAGGTTCTCTGCAAGCTCATGGAGGGAGTTTCTGCCTGAGCAGCTGGGGGGAACCTGTCTTTGGGTCCTGCACCTTTAATTCCCCGATTCGGGTTAGCCGGTGGGACCCCCCTCATGCACAGCATGGCAGAAAAGGTCACAGGTGACGGCCTGGCCCTCACCTGGACCTTGCATCGAGATACGCCCATGTGTTGCCCAGGAATGTTTACTGGCATAACGTCATTTCCGCCCCGGAAGTATTTGTTTGACCCTGCAGGTCCAGTTCCGGGTCATAGTTGTTTATGCTAATTTATGCAAAGTATTTGAATAAATTATGCAAATTTATGTTAATAAAAATGACCCAATTTTAAATCCAGCTCTGGTGTCCGTGTCGTTACTCCGTCTCTCCAGCAATGACAGCGCCGGACTTACCCGGCAGGCAGGCTTTGCTGGAGGGACCGGGAGACACGGTCCCTCATGGCGGCCGCCATCTTGGATCCCGGGCGAAGTCTCGCGATGCGAGACTTCGCTCGGGAGATCGGGGCCTGATTGGCCAGGCCCCTGATTGGTCCGGGCGGGGCCTGCTTGCCCTATATAAAGGCGAGCAGGCCCGGGGCTCTTCCTTTTCGCCCGGACCAAGCTACAAAGCAGACACCCGCCCGCCCTCCACTATTTTGCAGTGTGCTTAGGGGTCGCCCTTAGGGGGCCGAATGGGAATTTTTTGCAGTTCTGCCTCTTAGCTGAGCTGTTTTTTCGCCCATTCCACACTGGGGTGATGGCTGTGCGGTTAGGGGGTGCTTGCATTAATTAGGTTAATTGGCTTACCTTTGGTCATTTGGGTAGGCAGGTTAGGGGCGGAAAATTGGGTGGTTTAGCAACCGCGCGTTCTCCCTTGGGCATCTTTGGGGATGATTGACAGGTTCTCTGCAAGCTCATGGAGGGAGTTTCTGCCTGAGCAGCTGGGGGGAACCTGTCTTTGGGTCCTGCACCTTTAATTCCCCGATTCGGGTTAGCCGGTGGGACCCCCCTCATGCACAGCATGGCAGAAAAGGTCACAGGTGACGGCCTGGCCCTCACCTGGACCTTGCATCGAGATACGCCCATGTGTTGCCCAGGAATGTTTACTGGCATAACGTCATTTCCGCCCCGGAAGTATTTGTTTGACCCTGCAGGTCCAGTTCCGGGTCATAGTTGTTTATGCTAATTTATGCAAAGTATTTGAATAAATTATGCAAATTTATGTTAATAAAAATGACCCAATTTTAAATCCAGCTCTGGTGTCCGTGTCGTTACTCCGTCTCTCCAGCAAAACTGTTTAGCATTTCTAGTCCTAAATACAGCAGAATCCAATTTCTTTTCTTCTTGCTTTTTAAAATATCTCCTGCACACACATAACAAATATTCCATTTGTTGACTTCATGTTCAGTTTCTTTGTAAATGCTCAGTACACGGAATCATTTGATTCTGTTTAAAGAATCAATAATCCTATAAACATTGTCAGTTTCCCTCATGGTGGTTGCATTTTTTATTACTTTCTATTACAAGCTCCATTTGCTCCTTTTTAAAAGTCTCTTTTCAAATTGTCAGGATCCAAGCAGGTTAATTTCATAGATGCTCTGATTTTGATTGGGAATATTTGATCTGTGCCTTGAAAAAAAAAATGTAGGTGAAACACACACAGAGACACACACATCCGGTACTGAAGCATGGCAACTGCGGTTGACTTAACACTCACAATTCTATTCACACTCACTACAGGAAAAAATGAGATAGTACTTGATTTTTGAATAGTCTGAGACTGAAGAAAACAATTATATGGCATAGTGAGTTCAAACAAGGGAAGAATTAGAAAGGAAAAGAAAACAACAACAACAACAACAACAAAGACATTATTGTGTATTTTACAGGCAAAATGTCTGTAAAATGTTTTCCAGGATGACTGCAGAGTCTGCGGAGAGGGGCGGCATACAAATTTAATAAATAATAATTTAATAAATAATACCTTTTAAAAAAACAGATGCTAATCTCCTAATAATGGGAGATTATTAAATTCTATTAAATTCTATAAATATAAATAAAGAAATATGAAAAAGTGGATTTTAGAGGTAAAAGGAGTGAGGATTTTGGAAGAGGTGAGTACATCACTTGAGATTTCAAGATATTGAAGAAAGAGGAAATGAACCAGCCGTGATTGAACAACAGAATTTCAGGGATGTAAAGAGTTCACCACTCAAGCTTCTATACAATGGGCTTGAGTGTCTTGATGGATTTGAATAAAATAAAACTACCATAACTAACTAACTTCAACCAACTTAGAGAAATAGTAACAGATCCTGGGGATGAAAATAATTCATTCAGGAGGTTTGATAACTTTACAGAGTTTACAATTATATAAGATTCCAATGAGAAAAAAAAAATTAAGGATGGATAAGGAAACATAGAAACATAGAAAATTCATCAAAGTTTCAAAAGAAACCTGTACAGGAATTGACAGATGGATATAACCAGGAAAACATACCAGCAACTAACTAATATGGGCGCTAAGGTTGTCAGAAAGGCTAAAATACAAAAGTCAGAAAAGGATGTAAAAGCAACAGCCAAAATTGGCAAGTAGTTTTAAACCTCTGCGATCATATCACAAGCAACTGTGTTCTTTTCGCCAATGTAAAACTCTTCAATACCACAGACAACACAGCTACTCTCCAAAAAGACTTGACTTTATCTCAGATTGGTCTAACACTTGGCAACTTCAAATATCATCTAGCAAATGCTCTGCTCTCCACATCGGCAAAAAGAATCCGAACCTCGTATACAAACTAAATAAACAAAATCTCACGAACAATCCCCACTCAGTAAAAGACCTTGGAATACTAATATCAAATGACTTAAGTGCCAAAGCCCACTGCAACAATATCGCCAAAAAGGCTTCTAGAATTGTCAACCTGATCCTACGTAGCTTCTGCTCCAGCAATCTCACACTACTCACCAGAGCTTACAAAACTTTCGTCAGACCCATCCTCGAATACAGCTCATCTGTCTGGAACCCATACCGCATTTTGGACATCAACACACTCGAAAATGTCCAATGATACTTCACCAGAAGAGCCCTTCACTCCACCACTTGAAACAGAATACCCTACGAAACTAGACTTACAATCCTGGGTCTAGAAAGCCTAGAACTACGACACCTTAAACATGATCTAAGTATTGCCCACAAGATCATATGCTGCAACATCCAGCCTGTCAACGACTACTTCAGCTTCAACTGCAATAACACAAGAACACGCAACAGGTTCAAACTTAATATCAACTGCTCCAAACTTGACTGTAAAAAATATGACTTTAGCAATCAAGTTGTCGAAGTGTGGAATTCATTAGTGGACTCCGTGGTATCAATCCCCACCCCAACATTTTTCCCTTAGACTATCCACGATTGACCTTACCAGGTTCCTTATAGGTCAGTAAGGGACGAGCGTAAGTGCACTAGTGTGCCTTCCGTCCCCTGTCCAATTGTCTCCTATATTTTATATCTTTTCTTCCATTCATATATCCTTTCCTCTACTCTTCATTGATGTATTCTATTCTCATATCTTTTCTTCTATCCTTTCCCTAATATTTACTACTACATGTTTTTATTCTCTTTAAGTTTCAATTTGTATTGAACAAAATAAATAAATAAATAAATAAATAAATAAATAGATAGATAAATAAATAAATAAATAAATAAATAAATAAATAAATGCATTAAGGATTGTTAAGGGGTGTGGAGTGTCTGAATTAATAATTGCAATAGAAGAATGAAAAAAGTTTAGTCTTGAAGCAAGAGGGATGCAACATGTCAGAAATTGGGTCATGCAAATAAACAAAGCCCCTTGCATGGGATGTAGGTAGCATGTGAAATCACACCCCTCCAGTCCGCAGAAAAAAATCTCTCCTTGGAATCGGTCCCTGGTGCTCAATAGGCTACTGCAATAAAACATCAGAATATAACAATTAAAATGTTAGAGTTAAAAAATGACTGCACTCCCTTTGGTCTTCCCATGCAAGGGGGAGGAACATTTGAATTCAATGGGATAGGTAAGAAGTACATAAACGGGGTGGCAACAGCAGCCACAGGAAAGCTGAAGCATGATTGGTTATGACTGAGGGCCTGGTGCTGGAAAGTTGGCTGAGAGAGATGCCACCAGGAGTTAGTTTGAAAGAAGAAAGATGGGAAGGGTTGAAGGGATTAGAAAGAAGAAGAAGAATTAAGGCAATGTTTCTTAAATAGGGGACTGCTACCCCCTGAGGGGGTGCGGCGTGATGCCAGGGGGTCTTGCATGATCCCATGCTTTCTTTTTTTGCCCAAGGAGTTGGGGTTTTTTGCACTGAAAGATAGCACACAGGACAGAATAGGAGATATGAAGTGCAGATAACAAACCCTTAAGAGACACGATGGAAAAATATTTCACAGAGATGAAAATAAAGGAAGAGAGAGAGAGATGGAGATAATGAAACAAATGTAAGTCTCCCAAAAGCTAAGACAAGGAAACATGATGAAGTATATATAGTACTTGGTTTTTGTTGTGGTTAGCTCTGGCCCAACTCCTGCCCCAAGGAATGTGGAGGTTGAGGTGGGGGCAACATCCACATGCTGCAGGCCTGTTTTGTTCCCAGTGGAATCTGCCGATGAAGTCTCCTCTGACCAAGGAAGCGTGAGTGACAGGGAAGAGGGGAGTTTGGCAGACAGCCCAGGAGGAGATCAGTCATCTGTATCATCCCTGGATTCTGAACAAGAATTAATGACACATCCATGCATGCATAGAGTGATGCTTAGGAGACAACAACTGAAGGATTATTACAAGAGAAAGTGAGGCCACCTGTGGTTGGGTGGGGCTGCTGTAATTAGTGCTACAGATAAAAGTGCAGCCTGGTGTTTTAGCCTCATGGCTGTTTATCTGATTCATTGTTTAGCCAAGATCATGGTTTTTGCTGTTCAGGATTGTGTGTGTCGACTCTCTGGACTTGAGAATTGGACTCAATTTCCCAGTTATTGGGTGAGCAATTGTACTGCATTTAACCAGTGCCTTGTGTGTACCAGAAAATCCCTTTGACATTTAAAAAGGGAGCTGTTTCTATTTTTTTGTTTATAAAAACTTTTGGGTTTTCCTTTTATCGTGTGGTGTGTGTCTTCCTGGATGAATTACCCTGTAATTACAGGCGGTTGAGACACACCGGCAGAACAGGTTTTATTGTGGCTACAGTGGGAGATGAGGAAAACCCGGTATATTTACTGTGTCTAAAATGTTAGCAGCGGACAGCATGAAGCCAAATAAATGTAGGTGTCACTTAAACACATTACACCCCAATCACACTGATAAGCCGCTTGAGTTTTTTCAGCGAAAACGTGCCAAATATTGCAATCAGTCATATCAGCAGAGAGTTGTGGGGGAGCATGAAATGTTTACTTCTTCCTCGGGGGGCGTAACAGAAAATAAGTGAAAAACAGTGGATTGAAGTAATGATAGACAAGAGATATAACAGTAAACATAGCAGGCTGACCTGATGAAAGAAATTAGAAACTGGAAATCAGAAGCCATTCCCCATTTCTATCCAAATAGCTGAGAGCTAATATTTAGAAAGGAAGTGACTGCTTTTTTTTTCTTTTTGGCAGAGTTAGTCAATTCCCTCACAGGTTTCCTTTGTTACAATCTGAAACAAAGGGTGAAAAAAAAAATCTAATAAAATATAATTGTGTCTTTTTAAAGCTACGCTCATCAGTCAGACTCATGAATTGCTTTAAAGGTCAAATTTACATATGCTGAATGCCTTTGGGGTATAATTGATTCTTTTCTTCTTTTTTGCCTGAACTTGGAAATTGCCAATTGATCGTTTAGGTAGCAAGAACATTTGTAAATTACATTCTTACTTTGGGAATATAGTCAATTGTATCTAGTAAAGACAGATTCATTAAAGTCAAAGGGTTAAATGTATGTGCCAACATTTGCTGTTAGTTTTGAATCTGCAGTGCAATAAATGCAAAGTTGGCATTATAGTCTTGCATTTGCATTCTGAGATTGGAAAAAAATCTGGGCAAAAAAACCATCACCTAAACAGACCTGGATTTTATAAACTAGACACATTTGATTTATTTCCAAACCTTATTGCTGATACAGAGAGTAACAAATGTTTGTAAAAAATACAATCCAAAACAAAATAAAAAGCCATTGCTTTTTACAAAAGACCTGGACATTGAAAATGATAATTATAATAACAGAATTATAGACATGGAAGAGTCCATTTAGGTCATCAAGTGCAACCCCTGTCTCTTTGCAGGAGTCCTAATTTATGTATTTTTCACAGATTCCCTCTGCTCAAATGTGAGGTGAAGTCCCTGATAACTGGATTTGTAGTCCTAGTGCTCTTGCTGATCAAATTTTCCTAATGTTCAAATGGAATCTGATTTTCTTGTAGGAATGTGATCATTTTTTTGTCTTTCCTATTTTGTCTTTGACTCTGAAACCATCCAAAACAGGTCTTAATCAGCTTCTCCATGATGTCCATTATCATGTTGTCCATTTTTTTTTACAAAAAATCTTAAGGTTAACCACATCCAATTCTTTGAGTTGTTTTCATAAACCTTGGTGTAGTCAAAGCTTCAATTCACATTGGGAGTGTTTTCATGCTATTGTATGGTATTTGTTATGGATCGTCATCTTCCCTACCATTTAAGCCAGCTAGTTCTCCTTCTTAACTAGTTAGTGGGTTTGCTAAAATATAATACTAATACTCTGTCCTGTTTCTTGGTTGTTGTTGCTTTTATTTTGTCTGATCCAATATTGAAACTGGTTGGCTTAAATACAGATTTCCTTGCCTCTTTTCTCATGACCCTTGCTTGCCCTTCTCTGTACCCATTCAACTCTAGGTTCTCTGAATCTTGCAAAAAAAATTGAAATATTACATTGTTTTTTGGCTTCAAATAGTGTTAACGTCTGACAACTAACTGGACATGTCCCTGAAGTTGTCTTGGCAAGATTTCAAAAGTGGTTTGCCATTGACTCCTTCATAAGGCTAAGAGGAAATAATTGGTCAAAAGTTATCAAGGTAGGACTACAAGTCATGGTCTTCCAGGTAGGTCTACAAGTCATGGTCTTCTATCTGGTTTCTTGACATACATAGAAAAGAATGGAATATTGCTTGCAACAATATATCAATTATCGTTTTGATTAATATTTGAATAGCCTATGTTCTTCAACTTATGTTGTACAGATAATGTTTGACTTATGACCACAATTTGGACTAAAACTTTGGTTGCTAAGCAAAATAGTCATTAGCTGAGTCATCAGATGAGTGTACTCAATTTTATGGCAATGCTTCAATCATTAAGCAAATTACCATGGTTGTTAAGCCAATCACATATTCATTCATAGAATTGTTATTATTATTATTCCCAAAATTGTTAAATCCAGCATCTCCAATTTTCTTGCTAGAAAGTAGCTGAGAAAGTCTCAAATAGTGATTGCGTGACTGCGAGATGCTACAACTCTAATAAATTAGAGCTGGTTGCTGTTGCGAGTGTTCCTTTCCAGCCTCCGGAAGTATCAGACTCTGAGGATGAGGAAACAGAGGTTTTAGCTTATCCTGGTTTAAGAAGGTTATCAGAAGGCAGCGGGGACGAGAGCGTAGGAGACAATGATTTAGAAGTTAGCATTGAAGGTGATACAGTTTCAGATAACGGGGGAATATCTAACAGCCCAAGGGTAAATCTTAAATTCAGGAAATTCGCAAAATGAAGAATTCTTGGGGAAAAGATCTGAATCAATAGTTGTTAGAATTGTGTAAAAAGGGAATATGTCACTTCCAGGTTAAAAACTGGAAAAGAAAGTGGTTTTGGACAGCCTGCATGATTGAAAAATGGCATGATTTATAGCTCCTGGAAAAGTAAGCTTTTGATAAACCATGACAGACTGTGCTAATTTAGATTAACAAGAACACTGAGCAGAGCCTTTTTAGTACTGAAAAAATCCTCTGCCTTAAGAGAGATTTATAGCTTTGCCTCTCCAGCTTTTGAGCTTGGAATGTGATTTTGCACCGTAAAGTATTCACTGTGCATGATCTCGCAACCCTGCTTGTATTGTTGCCATTTATATTCTGTGTAAGAAAGAATAAAGGATTTATTGTTGAAGATCAAAGCCTTGGGAAGATTTGTGGATTTTTATTAGCTGGACCAGAACAGCTCCTAAGCAGCTAAATTGTGATCATGAAACCATGGTGGTGTGACAGTTGTAATCTGAGGACAGATCCTATCTTTTTCTGAGACCATTACAATTTTGAATTAAATGCATGAACTAAAAATTACCTATATCATCTCACAGATGATTTGTTTCTCACTATAATTCCAATATCTTTTTTGCATACAATATACATCTTATATTTCATGCTCTTTCATTTTACTTCCGTTTTAGATGAAAATACTTGATGTTATTTCTTTAAAATTTCATTCTGTTATTTTCTATATATTCTTTCTATATATCAGTATCATCTTGTGTTTATGAATACATATGCCTCATGTTTAGTGATGGGCGAACTGAACCCGCACAATTCGGGTCCATACCGAATTTTGCAGTGTTTGGTATGCCGAACACGAACCTGAAATTTTTTGAAACTTCGGGCAAAGTTCAGGGTCGCGTTCGGCGTTCGGAGCTTTGATGTCACCATGGCATCCTTAGCAACCTGCCAGTGACGTCAAGGCTCGGCCCCTGGAATCTCTTCATGGGAGGGATTCCCCAGCTCCTTCAAAGGGAGGTCTTCATGTAAAAATAAACATTGTTATTTTTATGAAAAAGGACGCCGCAGCGGCGCTGCAAGCAAAGGGCGGTCCTTTCACGTAAAAATAAACATGTTTAAAATATCAAATCCAGATATCACATGGTCTCAAGTAAAAACATCAAATAATTGAAATGTCTCTAAATTTCATTTGAAATCACTAGAATGTATGAAAGATTATACTTTTAGTTGTTTTTATTTAAATTCTGGTTGTTATAAGTGGCATGTTGAGTGTAAAAAGGCAAAGAAAGCGTTGGAACTTTTAGATAGCATGTTTTCAACTTATATAAAGTTCAGGGAAAACGTTCAAGTCCAATTAAAAATGTTTCACTGAAGAAAGAAATAGTTGATAACTACGATATAGAATGTAGAGGTACATTATTTATTTTAATTGTTTGGGTTCCTGTTTTGATTTTCTGTTTGAAGAGTGCTGTTTGTAGGTCACCTTTAGCAATTTTATTCTCTATGCAGCCAAAATCAGAATGATTTCCAGAACTATCAGTTTCTCAGTCAAGGTGTATTCAAGGGTCTCTTAAGGTCCATTTTGTATTAACAAGAACAGTCGGAAATGATTACTTCTTCACCATATCCAATTTTTCTGCTTTCTTCAGAAGTAGCAGTGAAACATGCTGTGAATATAAAATAGTAGCTGGTGAATTATCTGTAGAACTGTAGATATACAAAATCAGATATTTAAAGGTCACTGGATTCTAAATATTACAACACAAAAGAGTCGTGGAAAACACTGTAAGAAGAATAGCTTAACATTAAGTTAAATTCACAAGTAAATTATGAATTATGAATAAGTCTTCAGAAAGATTTGCATTGTTTCATACAGCTGCATATACCTTATTATGGAAATAAAAAGCAAGAGATGGCCACTATCAAGTTTCTATGTTTCCACCATTTGTAGATCCTATTTTCCAGCTGGTGTTTCTAAATATGTTGGTCTTCAAATCTGATTACCTTCAAGCCATTATTTTGCAGAAATAATTCTCCCTGGCATGGCATCCTTTGGATACATTGGACAAGATGATTGTGATAGGAAATCATAAATTTGTAATTCAATACATCAAGACAGCACTCTTTTCCTTCTTCAGTCAGTACAGTATCTAACCTGGTTGGCTGTTGGGAAAAGTAACAGTAGATTTTATTCAACCGGACAGATTTTGTGAATAAATTTATGCTATCCCACTGAGTACCTAAGAAAGGTCCATTGGCTACAGTAAATCTTGTGACCTGATGGAACATTTGCATAATCCTGCTCATACTATTATCATTTTCTTGTGGATATATTTACTGCCAAGTACAAATTGTATAGTGGCTTAGCTTTGAAGGGTAAAGCTTTCATTGCATTGCTTTCTGATCGTAAATGGTGCAGAGATCCTTCCCTCCTTCCTTCCTTCCTTCCTTCCTTCCTTCCTTCCTTCCTTCCTTCCTTCCCTGCTTCTTTTCAAATTGAGAAGTAAATAATATAAAGCAGGTTTTATACTACTGAAATAATAAAGATAATACTTACAAAATAGAACATTAAAAAATGGAAGTCATTTTATTTCTTCAATTTTATTTATTTCTTCAACACCCTAGGCACTCTAGGCAGCTCACATTTGCTATAATCTTTAGAATTCTCTCCTTAGGATTGACATTTTCAGTTATTAAATCTTCAGTTTCTTTTGGCATTATTGTATGTATATAATAGATGACAAGAATGTATCTGTCAGTTGCTATCAATATCCACATACTATATTTTAGATAATAGGTAAGGACACAACAATATATAAGGACATAACACTTCCAATATGACATTGTATATTTTTTATCTTTGGCTTATTACCTTAAAAACAGTGGTGCAGAGACAGAGAACAGAAATGGGCAATAGATAATACTGTAGAAATAAAACATTACTTATCCTTGCAATGTGTTTACTCAGAAGCACACACTTCAGTGTTTTGTATTTGTTAAAGTGATAGAAGGAATCCTTGTAAGTCATAGGAGTGATCCAGATAATAATTTGTATAGCAAGGTCTAAAAAGTTTGAAAAAAGACCTTTCAGATCTCCAAAGTTCTTTGAATTTCTGAAACTTAAAAAGCATTGCAATTTAGGCCTTTTTATCTAATAGACAAATACAGTATATGCATCACAAGAGGCATCTTAACTTTAGTCAGATCTCCTTGCATAGTGAACCTGAAAATCTCCTGAAGCTATTTTTTCATAAAACTTTACTGTTTCAAGAAAAGATAAAGTATAAAGAAACAGAAAAAAAGGATTAGAAAAATAAAACCAGAAAAAGAAAAAAATAGGAATGCAGGAAAAAAAAGACAAAAAAATAAAGCCTTCTGACTTTCTTTGGTATATATACAAATATCTGACAGCATGGCTGACAACATTATGCTGAACAAAGTTGGTGCCAACAGTTCCTTGGGAGTTAGCCTGAGATACAGGACTGATGGGAAACTCTTCAACCTACGAAGACTCCAGGCTGTCATCAAGCTAAAGAAGACCTCCTCTTTGCTGACAACTGTGCCCGGAATGCTGGATCAGAGCAAGAAATGCAAACTAGTGTGGATAATTTTGGAGCAGCATGTGACAACTTTGGTCTCCTTATCAACATAAAGAGGACCAAAGTGATGCATCAGCCAGCTCCAAAAGCCAAATACCAAGAGCCCACCATCACAATAAAGGGACAAAAGCTACAAGCAGTGGACCAATTTACATACTTTTGCAGCACCCTCTCCCTTGCAGTGACAATTGACATTGAGGTCAACTGCAGAATCGCAAAGGCAAAATCTGCATTTGACAGACTAATGACCAACATGCGGAACCGCTACAAAGCTCAAAGTCTACTGTGTAGTAGTGTTGTTGTATGCCAGTGAAACTTGGATTGTATTCATAAGACATGCTAGGCAATTGAACCCCTTCCACATGACTGTCACCATATAATTCTGAGGATCCAGTGGCATGATAAGGTGCCTGACACTGAGATCCTCTCCAGAGCAGACCTGCAATCAATTCCCATCTTGCTAATGAAAGCCCAGACATGCTGGGCAGGCCATGTTGCTAGGATGCCAGACCACCACATTCCTAAACAGCTCTTTTATGGTGAGCTGTTTAAAGGAAAGTGATTGCAATGGGGAGAAAGGAAGTAATGCAAAGACACATTGAAACCCTCCTTCAAGTCCCTTGATACAACACCACCTCGTGGGAAACCCTGGCACAAGATCGACCAACATGGCGCAAGCTGATCCACCAAGGATGCCAGACATCTGAGGCCAGAAGAACATTCATAGCAGAAGAGAAGCGAGCACTCCACAAAGCCAGAGGTGCAAATGCTGCCACAATGGTGCCCACACATATCTTCCCAACATGTGGCAGAACATTTTGAGCTGGTATAGGCCTTTCCAGCCACCTGTGGACACATCACATACAGCCCACAACCCATTAGACGTCAAGGTCCTCTTTGAACACGATGGACAGACATCATCATACAAATATATAATAATGGGCTCCTATGGGAATGGTCAGGAACGCAGTTCCGGTAGCAAAATTTGGAGCTCCACCACAGAGCACCCAATTTGCACTGAAAGATGTTGAAACAAAATGCATAAGCCACGCCCACAATGTGGTAGTAAAACTTTCGGTAGCCCCTCACAGTATATATACATATATAAAAATATACATACATATATACAAATACAAAATACAACCCTAACCCCTACTGTAAAATTAACAATAATATACAATATTTCTATAATCATAAACAGTACTAATAGCTGAATCCTGAAATAAAAGTTTCATTTCTGTCAGTTTCAAGCAAAAAGTCCAAAAATGGTTTCCAAGCAGGTGGTTTTATTGACTTATAAATCACAGCAACATCAGTCAGCAGAGGCAATGATGAAGGTTGCTGGGAGAAGTAATTCACCTATACCTGCAAAGCTATGGCTTCCTCCCTGCCTTTCTTTCTGGATTTACAATGTGTGATTTTAGTCCTTCAATCATAAAGCATTTTGTGGAGCTAAGCCATAGAATTTACATCTGTTGTCACCTTTGAATCACATTTATCTCAGGGACACCTACACAGATGCATCCGTACATTTCTACATCCATTCTGCAAAAGTGATTCGTTCTTGTTTTTTCCAAGATTTTTATTCATTCATTTTTTATTGGGCTCTTAGTGTTCTGTATAAGCCTGGATGTTTCCGATAGTGATGCATCCAAATATTAACCAAAGCCAAGTGTACTTAGCTTTTTTATATCAGGGATTGTGCCATAAATATTTCTACAGAACAAATGTTAGAACATTATTTGTCAAGCATGCTTTCCATTCTAACTTATACATTTTGGCACTAATTTTAAAGGGTATTTTTTGGTACATTTCCTAGGAGAGGATATTAGTCCTAACACTCTTAGTTTCTTTTTCTTTTTAATTTTTATTCATTCAAACATTTTTGAAAAACAGTGCCTTGTCAGGCTAATATTTACAAATAGAGCATAACCAAATAAAAGGTGATAGTAAATCTTAACACAGAAGCTAATAACAATAAGAACAATAGAATAATATAATAACAGCAATTATAATAGCATAATAAAAAAACTTAAACTAATTTTTTTCTTACATAAGCTTATTTACATTTTTATCCCTTACTATGGTTATAGTTTTATATATCTTTCTCTTCCATACCAACAAACCTTTATTGACATTCATAATTTTACTTTCTCTCATTTCTACCTCTTGTCTCTATTCATACATAAAATTTGTTCCAATTTGCTTAACAACTGCATGATTCACTTAATGATCATGGCAAAAAGAAAAATTAAAATTGGGTGCAATTCATTTAACTATTCACTTAACACAGAGGTTTGGTCCTAATTATAGTTTTACATTTCATTCAATACATACTATAGACAGTAGTGAGTTCCTACCAGAGTGCCTAATTGTGCCAGTGCGCAAGTGTGTGTTTGAGCAAAATTTTGCTTCCTGCACTTGTGCAGGTAGCAAAACCTCACCAAAGCACACACACATGTGCATCCTAAAAAAGCCAACACAATCCTAAGCTGCATCAACAGGGGAATACACTCCAAGACCAGGGAAGTCTTAATACCACTCTACTACGCCCTGGTCCGAACACACCTGGAGTACTGTATTCAGTTCTGGTCACCGCACTTCAAAAGAGACATTGAAACTCTGGAGAAGGTGCAAAAAAGAGCAACCAAGATGATTAAGGGATTGGAAACCAAGACTTACGAAGAGAGACTGAGGGAACTGGGCATGGATAGCCTAGAGAAAAGGAGGGCCAGAGCGGACATGATAGCAGTCTACAAGTATACAAGGGGATTTCACAGAGAGGGGGGGATCACTTTATTCTTCAGGGCACCAGAGGGCCGGATGACGAACAATGGCTGGAAGCTGACCAAGGAGCGATTTAACATGGAGATAAGGAGGAACTTCCTGACGGTCAGAGCGATCAACCAATGGAACAACCTACCAGTGGACGTTGTGAACTCCAACACTCTGGACATTTTAAAGACAAGATTGAACTGCCACTTGACTGGTGTACTATAGGGTTCCTGCTTGGGCAGTGGGTTGAACTCGAGGGCCTTCATGGTCCCTTTCAACTCTAACAATAAATAAATAAGTAAGTAAGTAAGTAAGTAAGTAAGTAAGTAAGTAAGTAAGTAAGTAAGTAAGTAAGTAAGTAAGTAAGTAAGTAAGTAAATAAACAAACAAATCAATCCATCCTTGTGAGAGATTTTGCTGCCTGCACAGGTGCAAGAAGCAAAATTTTGCTCGAATGCATGCTTCCGTGCCAGAACCATGGAGCTGCGTGCAATTACGTATACTAGTAGGAACCCACCACTGACTATAGCTCCTCTCTACATCCTTTCCTCTCCTCCCTTCCCCTCTGCTTCCCTTCCCTCTCCTCTTCTCCTGTCTTCCCCTCCCCTCTGCATGGTGAGATCACAAGACATTTCAATCAGTTATTTAATCTGTCATGGAGCCAAATTTATCACACATGTTATCTTTCTTTTTAATCTGTTTGCTATTTGATAATCTTAGTCATACACTCATTAACTTTTTTTACACACTCCTCCCATCCAATCTATCTACCAGATGCATGGAAGGAAATAGAGTGATCTTTAAATTCAAAGATTTACATTACTGTCTTAAAATCTGAAAGAGGAAAACTATCAAAGATCCTGACGGGTACATGAAATGCAATCCATGGCCACAAGTTCCTAATTTTACTACAATAATGAATAATTCTGTATTTAGTAAGCCATTTTGATTGTTAATGTAGTAACATTTTTAGGAACTTAACCAACGTGTGACTATTTTCAAGTCAAAATAATACAGTATTGTTTTTAAATCTGGAGTGAATGACCCCCTCACTCTGCTTGCAGTAGCAATGCAAAAGACTATTGATATTGTGAAGACATATTTTGATTTCTCCTTCATTAAGAAAAGTCTAGAAAAGTTTAGAGATCATTCTGAAATAGCCTGCTTGTTTTATTCATGAACAAAGGAGAAAGGGGGGGGGGGGTTGTGGGAACATTTGCATAGCTTCAAAGTATTTTCAACTTTGAAAGTCTCAGACTTTTGATTCCCATACTGGAGTCAATCAAGATCAGGTCTTGCAGTATTCTGAGTGCATCATGGCCGTGAAGTTATGGTGCCAGTTTTTGATAAAAACTATGGGGTTGTTGTTATTAGTTCTGCAACACAACTTCAACCGGGTTGAAAAATTGGCCAATCTTTGAATATATCTACAGTTGTTATTAAGCAGCTCCTGATAGAGGAGTATGTTGGTATTGTTCTGATCCAGATAGCACAAACTTTGTTTGAACAAACCTTGTTTCAATAATTACAAACTACTAATTAACTAATCATTAGTAGTCATTTTTTAAGTCAATGAAATGATAAATTAGTCTTTTTGGTGCAACCACTGTTAATAATCCTTCTTAATTTCCTGGCAATAATCCAAGCAACTAGGAACCAGAATAAGTCTGATAACAGGAAATAAGCCATTCAATCTTACTGTTGTTGGCAAAATGCCCAGAAGAAAATTGCAGGAAACAAGAGCCGAACAGGAGTTTTCAAGTCAAAGACCAAATGGGAATGAACGGAATTGTTTAATACAAGTTGGCCAGTCCTTTTCCTCACTTAAATAGGCCATAGTCTTTCTCCTAAGGAGCCATTCCTGCCTTTTGGCAGCTCTGCGCTTGCACACATTGAAAATGAGCTCCTTGTCCTCCCCTTCCCCTTCCCTTCCCCTTCCCCTTCCCCTTCTCCTTCTTCTGCCCTCATGACAGTCTCTGGAGGTTCTGAAGGCCCTGGCTGAATCCCTGCCTCTGGCGCCAAGTCTTCTCCAACCGCCTCACTGTCCAACTTGGCTGCCAGCTGCACACAGGCTGCTGGTGAATCACCACACCAGCCTCACCTCTGTTGGAATCAGCTACCAGTTTCACAGGCCACTAGTGGGCTACAATAGGTATTACCTTCCCTGAGATGTATGCTTGTTATGCTACATTTTTCTGTTTTTTTAAATAAAGTTTAAAATCCCTTTAATTTACTGATTTACTTATTGTCTCTTGATCGAAAAGAACCAATTTCCTGGGAACCTGATTATTGCACCCTGACAATTGGCAAAACATTGATTCACACCTTTTTTTATGGTTTTCAGAAGTTTCAAGACGTTCCTCTTCAAATCAGGGGTGGGTTCTAACTTACCTCATCACCAGTTTGCTTCCTTCCAAGCCATGTGGCCATGCCACCTGGCCACATGCACGCTTTGCATACACATGCACAATATCAATTATTTGCAACCACCCCCAAAACCAAAAACAACATGGTGGCACATGCACAGTGCTGGAAACTCAGCTTCTGCACATGCACAGAAGAAAATAATAATAATAATTATTATTATTATTTCACTATAATATTGTTTTTTATTATTGTTGTGAGCCACCCTGAGTCTTAGGAGAGGGACGGCATACAAATCTAATAAATTATTATTATTATTATTAATAATAATAATAATAATAATAATAATAATAATAATAATAACAACAACAACAATAAATAGGCAATATCCATGGACTGGCACCAAGAGAACTGGCTCCATGACGTTACCAACAGTTTGCTACTGGTTCTATAGAACTAGTACGAACCGGGAGGAACCCATCTCTGATTCAAACCCCTTGGTTCTTTGAGGGAATATTTCATGACTGAGGTGCTTAAAGCTAGGCTTACTCTGGAGGTTGATAAGTACTCTGTGATGGTGAAGTCTACATATTAAATAACTGCATCAATTTTAACCTGTTTTGTTATTAGTATAGATCTGCTTTTCTTCAGATCCTATGCATGATTCTTATCAGTAATAAAGTAAGAGCTGTTCTGTCAATAATAAACTTGACTAAACTTACCAAATAATATAGCAGCCCCTCCTGCTTCTTTGAGTCATTTCCTTTCAATCTATCTTGTTTTTCTTTTTTCCTGAGTCTATTAAAAGCCAAGTGGTATTACAAATTCCATTGATTTCTGTCAAGATTTATTCTCTAGAATCACTAAAATGAGCATGAACTTCCTACTTCAGTTTTTCTCCATTATTTAATACTACTCCGTTGCTTTTACCTAATCCTTTCAACTCATGTGGTTATATAAAAGGGCAATGACAATCCAATGACCTCCATACACTAAAATTATACCTTTGTAATCTCTTACCATTAGCCTTACTGGCCGGCAGTGTTTGGAGCTAAGTGTGCCCTTTACTTCCTCAATCCAATCCAATACTAATGTCAAATGCGAACTAATTAATGGAACAAGTGTAGTTAACAAAATGCCCACATAGTTAACAAAATACTACTACTACTAAACACTGACGCCTTCAACATAATTTTTGTCTGCACAACATGGCTAAACGCATACCTCCCTGACTCCATCATCACAGCAAGAAACTACCTTGTCTTCCGGTCCAACCATGAAACCCGCAGAGGAGCGGAGTAGTATATTCTACAAAAAGACATTAAACCTACAAAATATTCAAGTTACACATGATCTCATCCTTCCTGAAACCATTGTCTGTGACCTTTCCTTAAATACCACACTTTGCTTCCTACTTCGTTACAGAGCCTCAGACTATGACAAATTAACCTCACTGCTAATATGGGCAGCCTCCTGCCCATACCGCCTTATCTTTCTTGGAAACCTCAATCTTCCTCTCATTAACTGGACCCTAAACAAATGCATGACTGGACCTATCTGTACAACCCTATACAATGCTGTTACCAATCAAGGACTTGACCAACTAGTATCAAATACTAGACTCAACAACTGCCTTGACCTCATATTCCACAACAACAAAAATGCAATTTATGGATTACAAATAAAAGAACCCTTTTCCAACAGCATGATAGACTTTAACCTCAACCTACACCATTTCAAGAATCATCTTAATAATGGGACACCCAAGTACAACTTTAAAAAAGCCAACTATGAACTAACCCTAAACTTCTGTGCACAAAATCCAACTGCGCATTCTACAACTTTGTAAATAACAAATTCAAAGACTTGAGATCCCTCCCACTAGTAAAAGGACCCAACAATAAAAAATGCTATGATAAAACAGCCAAAGCTAATCTCTTCAACACATTATTTGGCTCAGTCTTTGTAAACAGCAATGGCTCATGCCCAAAATTCCCTAGACATATTACAAATGCTCACAATGAGTTAACACAAATAGACTTCACTGAAGACAATGTTTGAAAACACATTACGTGGCCTAAAATCTTCTTTGTCAATCGGATCTGATGGACTATGTGCATGCTTCATAAAAAAGCTCTCCACATCCATAGCTGAAGCACTAAACATAATCCTACAGGACCAGTTTGCTACCAACCTATGATCATTATCTACGGCCATCCCCACCGTCACGTGCAAAGTCATGGAATTAATCCTAAACCAATCCATAACCCTCTACCTAGAAACTAACAACCTACTTTCAAATAAGCAATTCAGTTTCAGGAAAAAATTATCCTGCAATCTACAACTGCTACACTGCAAAAACATTTGGACCTGAAAACTTGACCAGAGCAAAACAATTTATATAGACTTCTATAAACTCAGTGGTTCATGATAAACTACTTCTGAAACTGAAATCCTATGGCATCCCTGGACCCCTACATGACTGGATAATTGCACTCCTGTCAAACAGACAAGTGGTCAAAATAGGGAGTGCCTTATCTAATCCTGTTCCTGTGTACCCAAAGGCAGCATACTAGGACCCAAACTCTTTATATCAGTGATGGCAAGCCTGTGGCATGTGTGCCACAAGTGGCATGCAGAGCCATATCAGAGAGCACATGAGGCATTGCCCTATGTCAACTCCAGCATTTTTCCAAACTTCCAGTTTGTTTGTTGTGTTGGATTTTTTTTTTTGCACTCAGGGGCTTCAGGAAACTTCCCTGAAGCCTCTGGATTGAGAAATACAGCACACCCGGCAAACCAGAAGTCAATTTTTTCTGAACTTCCAGATTGCCCATTTGACTGTTTTTTTCTTTTCTTTTTCTAAAAGTTTTTTAAATTTTTATTCCTTTTCACAAATTCCATTTTTATAACAAAACACATACACCTTAAAATATATCAATAAAATACATATACATTTTCATTATTTGATAAACCAATATTTTATTTGCACCTTTTTCAACACTTAACCCAATACTCTCCTCTTCCAACCTTCATCCTTCTCTTTCTACTTTCTTACTCCATTTGACTGTTTTTTAACCGTCCCAGACTTCAGTGAGGCCTTTGTGCTTGTGCAGGGACCGGGGGGATTTGTGCATGCACAGGGAGTGGTATGGGGGGGGTACGCATATGTGGAGGGGAGGTAATGGGTGTGGCCATGTGTGTGTTTGCTAGTATACACACACACACACACTTCCTTTTGGCACTTGAACCTAAAGAAGTTTGCCATCACTGCTCTATATAAATGACCTTTGCAATCACATTACAAGCAACTCTTTGTCAATGATTTAAAACTCTTCAACACCACTAACAATACTGCTGCCCCTCAAAAAGACCTTGACTCAGAATGGTCAAACATCTGCCAATTCCAAATCTCAACCAACAAATGCTCTGTCCTGCACATTGGCAAAAAGAATCAGAACACCAAATATAAGCTGAATAAACAAGACCTTGCAGATGACCCTCACTCTGTGAAAGATCTTGGAGTACTCATATCAAATGACCTAAGCACCAAAGCCCACTGCAACAACA
The DNA here is from genome assembly GCF_031021105.1 of Erythrolamprus reginae. Lineage (NCBI taxonomy): Eukaryota > Metazoa > Chordata > Lepidosauria > Squamata > Dipsadidae > Erythrolamprus > Erythrolamprus reginae. The sequence goes on along the minus strand of NC_091956.1, from coordinate 55,171,020 downwards.
TCACCAAAAAGTCTTCAAGCGTTGTTAACCTAATCTTACATAGCTTCTTCTCTGGTAACCAGAGCATACAAAACATTTGCCAGACCAATCCTTGAATACAATTCATCTGCCAGGAACCCACATCACATATCAAACATAAATACATTAGAAAGTGTCCAGAGATACTTTACTAGAAGAGCCCTCCAGTCCTCTACTCACAACATAATACCTTATGCAACCAGACTTCAAATCCTGGGCTTAGAAAGCTTAGAACTACATCATCTTTGGCACGACCTAAGCACAGCTCATAAAATTATCTGCTACAACTTCCTACCTGTCAATGACTACTTCAGCTTCAACCACAACAATACATGATCACACAAAAGATACAAATTCAAAATGAACGTCCCCAAATACGACTTTAGCAACAGAGTTTTTAATGCCTGGAACTCATTATCTGTCTTTGTGGTTTTGTCACCAAACCCCCAAAACTTTACCTTTAGACTGTCCACTGTTGACCTCACCTGATAGCTAACAGGTCAGTAAGGGGCGTGCATAAGTGCACCAGCACGCCTACCATCCCTATCCAATTGTTCCTTCTTATCAGTACCCATCTTATGTATATAAACAATATTATATCTATGTATATTACAAATACGCACTTGACAAAATAAATAAATAAATAAGAAATAAATAAAAATAAAATAAAATATTTATTTGGCATCTGGTGATATAAACTTCCTCTAAATACTCTTCAGTATTTTTACTTCTACAGTGTGCCATCTCCTGCCTTTCCCAGGATAGATTTATAGAGCACCACCTGGAGATTGTGTAATTTTGAATTATAGAAGCTGCCATCACAATGTGGTGATAGTGGCAGCCTGTTATGGGTTATCGACTCAACTGTCCCCTCAACAGCCAAAGCAGATTGTACAAACAATTTAAATGGTGCAAACAACCAGATTCCAAGCTTGGAGGCAAATGAACATTTGGTATAGTTCCTGCTGAAAAGGCTGTATTTTTCGATAAAAGTGTGGAAAAACCAAAAGGCACAGGATCATTGCACAACATGTGTTTTTCCAATGCTATCTAACTGAAGGAACACCTGTGCTGAAGAACATTTTGCTGATCTATTCAGAGAGGATTTAATAGTCCTTAAAAATCTATCATTTCTTAACTGCAATGGACCGATGCTGTTTGCACATTAAACTGGATGAGCCAGACAGAAGCAGCAGCCTTAAAGACTTATTTGCCAGTCAAATGATCTGTCTGGAACTTTGAACAATGTGCTTAGTCAAACACTCCTAATGGCTCTGCTAATTAATGAACTGAGTGTTATCGAATGCTTCTTGATCTTTGATGTTGAGAGTGGATCTGACTTACATTATATCATGCTAAAGGGGATTGATATTGAGAGGGAAAAAAGATTCAGCATGGCAAAATTATAATCGCTGTTCAGTTTAAGGCAGTTTACTCTTAAACTCAGGTGTGGCAGACTATGGACTTTTGAACAGTTGTCTTTATTTTGTGGCAGTGGTAGAATAACATTGGCAGTGCTAGAATAATGGGCGAGGCTCTATATACTACAGTTGCACGAACAGCAGTATTACGACAAGCAATTAAAAAAAAACCACAGTCCCAAACCTTTAACTGACATTCAAAAATAATTAGAAAACGTTTGTATGAGAATTATTGGAAAGAGAAATGAATTAGTATAACATGATTGAGTTGACTGGATGATTGAGTATGCATTGATTCAATGAAATATAGTATGTTCTTCTATGTGCTTGTAATATACAAACCCAAAAGGAATAAAACAGCTAGTCAAAAATGGAAGAAAGATTACTACAACATAAATAAAGTAATTTTTCAAGGTTACAAATCAAATCCAAATGTCTACTTTTTGGACAGAGTAAAGCATTCTAACTGAGCACAATATATATTCCACAGTCGCAGTTAAAGATCTTAACAGAGAAGTTTTTACGAATGAAGGCGAATATATGTGTCTCAGGATAATGTTGCAGAATCCAATCTGGGCTGGTCTCCAGGACCACAGTTTTTGTCTTCCAAGCTTTAGGACTCTTGCTAGAGCCCATCTTCAGAGAAATTTTTATACAGATAAATTTATATAGAGAAAGAGGGGGGGGGGGGTTTGATTATTGGATCTGGCCAGTTGGACACAGTGCTAACATTAATTGCTTTTTACCATATGCTTGAGATTAGCTGGTATTGTTCTTCCAGCAGCAAAACAGACAATGACTAAATCTCATTCTCGATTTTCATCTTTCCTTTGAATGAATTGAAGAAAATGATATAAATGTATGTAAATTCGGGATATTCAGACAATATGATAGGCAAGAGATAACTTTCAGTTCTCAGACTGAAAGTCACTTGCAAATTATTGGACTTATGATATGGAGAATGACAAAGTCTACAACAGGAATGTTCCCTCTTTGCTCCAAGAGACACCTACAATGTAGCACATAAGATAGAAAAAAAAATCTACAAACTTCTCTTTAAAAATAATCTGGAAATGGTAGTAGACTTTGGAAGGACATGCATTTCAATGTAAGTGCCTGCACTTTTATTTTCTGTTTGGAAGGAACATCCTGCAATATATTGTCCTTGTCTTTCAGCTTATGGATTTCAGCAGGAGGAAGAGAGATGATCATCAGGCTAGGTTTATTGTCCAATCGGGAGGGCTAAAAGACCCACCAACCTGAGGAACAACAACAGTTGGCTGAATAAATTGCAATTTCCAATTTTAATTCAGTTGCTCATTCTGAAATTAATACTTGAGGCTTATTTTAAAAAGTATTATATTTAGATTGCTTTGTACACCAATTTCTGTCATGAATGAATGATAGATAACCTCATTTGTTCAGCTACCATGAAACTAATCCAACCATTTCACCAGAGTTTGGCAGTGCAATTGCTGGAAAATGATGATTACAATTCTCATCCCATTTTGAGATAAGAATCACAATAACTGTGCTCTAAATTCTAAAATAGGCGTTTAGAAGGGGGGGAATGGGAAAAATCCATCCTTATACCCGATGCAATGTCACCCATCCAAATAATTAACTAAATAAATGAATATAGTATTACAGTCTCTATCAAGGATAGTTGTCAGGTGCCATGACTGGGATGATGGCAGTTAGAGTCCAATATATTTTGAAAATTGGGGAGGAATAATGTCAATAATTTTAAAATTTATTATATACTTGCATTATTTATCAGGCAGTTTTAGTAGCGCACATTTAAATGACTGATACACATTGGAAAATAGCCTGTTTGCAGTTCACATAAATAGCCTGAATATGTGATATCAATAGCCAGGAAAATACAAATCAACGAGAAAGTAACAGACATTTTATACATCTCTAATTGTGTACTGACTTTATTTTGCAAGCTAAATGCTGAAGTCAGTGAGCCATTTAAACATGCAGAGTAAAGCATAGTTCAGACCCAAGAGAATTCAGAATGCAGGCAGAAAACCTGCACATATTTAAATGCTGCTCCTTATCAAATAGTCCCAGCATGTTCAGAGTTTGCAAAAAGAAGATAGTTCCTTGTTCTTCCTCCACCTATCCTTTCTAATTTAAAATAATCCACAGAGTGATATTTGGAAGGTCAAGAATAACAAAAGAAATCTGTTGCTTGTTGTCTGTCACTCTGGCTCATTTTGGACAGCTCAGAAGATGAAGCAAGACTGGGCTTTTTGGCACTTAAAAATTGGATTTTAAAATATTTCCCCCTCCTATTGGGACTGAGAGAACTGAATTTTCTTGTCCAAGAGGACAGGAGTTGGGGGACATAGCCTGGATAGGGCCCATGCTTCTAAGAATTCTAGCAGCTTTGGATCTAGCTGAAACTAAACTTGCTACTAACATCGGAATTTTCCTGACTTCTTTACATGGACAGAAGTTTCCAATGGGTTTGTATTAATGTTCTCTTGATTACAAATAAATTCCTATGTTCCAATTTCTTGAATCGTGGAACTGTCTCAAGGGCATCAAGCTTTGCAGAAAGTACAAAATATATCCAGCTGGGTGAAATGGTCACTAAGGGAAACTACAATTGTGCTTATGATCTTACTGCAGCTTTCCTTTGCTTTACATGCCTGCAAAAGACATGAATGCAAGTTTTGGTCATAAAGTTAGTTCTTCGTTACCATCTTGTGAATGGTCACTAAAAAGGGCAGTTACTAAACAAGAACTACTTGTATAATCCAGCCTAAGAAGAATTTACTGCAGAGGTCTCCCATAGAGCATTATGACATTGGGGGGGGGGGGTCATTGATATAAGGACAACTCCATCTGTCCGTCCATTACCCTGGGGGGAGAATCACTGCCCCCGTCAGAGAAGGTTCGCAACTTGGGCGTCCTCCTCGATCCACAGCTCACATTAGAGAAACATCTGTGGCGAGGGGGACATTCGCCCAGGTTCACCTTGTGCACCAGTTGCGACCCTACTTGGACTGGGAGTCACTGCTCACGGTCACTCATGCCCTCATCACCTCGAGGCTTGACTACTGTAACGCTCTCTACATGGGGCTACCTTTGAAAAATGTTTGGAAACTTCAGATCGTGCAGAATGCAGCTGCGAGAGCAATCATGGGCTTTCCCAAATATGCCCATGTTACACCAACACTCCACAGTCTGCATTGGTTGCCGATCAGTTTCCGGTCACAATTCAAAGTGTTGGTTATGACCTATAAAGCCCTTCATGGCACCGGACCAGATTACCTCAGGAACCGCCTTCTGCTGCACGAATCCCAGCAACCAGTTAGGTCCCACAGAGTGGATCTTCTCCGGGTCCCGTCAACTAAGTAATGTCGCCTGGCGGGACCCAGGGGAAGAGCCTTCTCTGTGGCAACCCCGGCCCTCTGGAACCAACTCCCCCCAGAGATTAGAACTGCCCCCACCCTCTTTGCCTTTCGTAAACAACTTAAAACCCACCTCTGCCGCCAGGCAAGGGGGAATTGAGGTCCTCTTCCCCCCTAGGCCTTTACAATTCTATGCATGGTATGTATGTATGTATGTATGTATGTATGTATGTATGTATGTTTGGTTTTTATATTAATGGATTTTTAATCATTTCTAATACCAAATTACTATTGTACACTGTTTTATTGTCGCTGTTAGCCGCCCCAAGTCTGCGGAGAGGGGCGGCATACAAATCCAATAAATAAATAAATAAATAAATAAATAAATAAATAAATAAATAAATAAATAAATAAATAAATAAATAAATAAATAAATAAATAAATAAATAAATAAATAAATAAATAAATAAATAAATAAATAAATAAACAAACAAACAAACAAACAAACAAACAAACAAACAAACAAACAAACAAACAAACAAACAAACAAACAAACAAACAAACAAACAAACACCAACAAATGTGTGTGCATAAATGTGTATGCATGTGCGAGCATGTGCTTGCAAAATCTCACCCATTTTATGTGAATTAACGTAATGCTTGAATTAACAAAATGGATTGATATGAAAGAATATATGTGCTTGGTATGGATAAAGGACACTATCCAATGTTGGCTTGGCTTCCATTGAAGTGGAGCTGTAAAACTTAAGGAAGCTTTTTTTAGGATGATAACTTTGAGGTTGTTGGTGTCTTCAAGTACTATAAACTGACAATAGCAACTACTGATAAAAAAACTTTTATAAAATGTGATGGCACATGTCACCAGATGGCACATGTCACCAGAAAGACTTGCTAAAATGTTTAAAGATAACACTATGAAATATTAGAAATGTCAACAAATACCAGGATCTTATTATCATGTGTAGTGGACATGTGCAGAAGCAAAATTATTTTGGACTAGAATACAGACATGGCTAGAGGGAATGATGAAACAGACGTTAGAACTAGAACCTGAGATCTTTTTACTAGGCATTTTTCCAAATAACTTAAGTAAAGAAGATATATAAGTGATTATACATGTGGTAATAGCTGCAAGGATTACGTTTGCACAAAAATGGAAAAGATCTAAGATCCCAACAGAAGAAGATGTGCTTAAAATATTTTTGGATTGTACCGAGATGAATAGAATGACAATGAAATTTATTAAAGACAGAGAAGAATCTGAATATTATAATGTTTGGATGGAATTTTATAATTGGATAGAAAATGATTATAATTATAATTAGAAATTGTAGTAAAATTAAGAGTGATAAAAATGTTTTAACCCAGATGAGAAAACTAGAATGTAGGAGAAGGGTGATATTAGGGCAAAAGTGTATACCACAATTAAAAAAATAATGATAATGAATAATTTAAAAAGGAAAAAAAAACAAATGATAAGAGATGGGATACTATAAGAATATTATAAGTTAGTAATATATTATCAGTCTGGTTAGCATAAAAGTTTAATAGATTTAAAATCACTCAAGGGAAGGTTTAAAGGGAGAGAGAGGAAGTAGATAGAAAGAGGTAGAGGTGGGGTGGAGAGAGGAAGAAAGAAAGGAAGGAGAAAGGAGGTAGAAGGTAGATGTAAGAGATGGATAGAGTAGGAGGGGAGTGAGAAAAAGAAATATGAATATAGACTGATAATTTCATCAATATGATACAGATGTTGAATTGAATAGAGACTGACAAGAAAATATAATAATATATGCTATGGAAATGTTTGTATGGTATATGCAGTAATATATGTGTGAATATGGAGTTAACAAAAATAAAATAAAAAATCTTTAAGAAAAGGGGGGGAAAGAAAAAAGTACTAGTTTTGACTTCCATAATGTTATTTGACTACTATTGGTAAAAGATTTAAGGCATATATTCTCATTATTCTAAAATAGTAAACACATAAAAACAAGTTTAAGCTCTAAAATAATCTTGATATAATGAAATTAATATAATTTCAACTTTTTAAATCATAAGAAACAAAAATAAAGAAAGAAAAAGAGAGAGAGAAAGAGAGAGAAAGAAAGAAAGACAGACAGACAGAAAGAAAGAAAGAGAAATCCAAGAATATATGATACTACTCTAGTCCAATCCAGTATGTACTTATCCTTCTCATAAATATAAATGGGGCCTTTGAGATTCAAAGGTCACCCATCTCTGTTTTACAGAATTCCTCAATCACTCAATCAATTAGCCTACGACACTATTTCAGCTTGGCTTCTTTAGCTGATGATAGAAATGTTCAGAAGAGGACCTACTGAGAAGAAGGATGTCAAAGAGCCTTTTTCAATAGCCTTTTTTAGTATATGCCCCTTCAGAACGAAAGTTTGCAGATGAAAAATATGGAGATGAGAAATAAATCTTGGGGAAGGCATGCTTAGAGTATTCTCTGGTATTTAGAGAAAGTAAAAGAAACTGTGAAGTGTGAAAGTGGCATTTCTTTTCATGTATAGTGGCTATGACATATCCAATTTTGCTACAGGTTCATACAAATCTTATTCTAAAAAGAGAAAGTATCCCCGTGGGAAATAATAAAATACAACTCTTGACAATCGGATCTTTGCTGTAAGCTTGAGAAGAACTAAATGCTCAAATGTTCATTCCTTTTCCCTACCCTTCTGTAACTGAATAACTGTTGTTATTTAGTCTGAAAACGTGTGGCATCTCTTTGAAGAGCTGAACAAGGTGCTTACCAATGTATCAAGCACTAGCATCAGAATCCTGAGCCAAAAAGAAAACTTAGCATATGCATTTTATTTGCTTGATCAGTTTGCTTCCTGTTTTAATGTGATTATTTCATTTGTCAAAACCAATGGAAACCCACCATTTCTCTTAATACATTTCTCTACTTACGAACTTAATTTGTTCCATGACCAGGATCTTAGGTAGAAAAGTTTGTAAGAAGAAACAATTTTTCCCATAGGAATCAATGTAAAAGTAAATAATGTGTGCAATTGGGGAAACCACAGGGAGTGTGGAGGTCCTGTTTCCTCCCAGGAGATTCCTAGAGAGGCACCACAGATGCTTCTCCCTGCCTTTTCCAGCCCTGTTTCCACCCAGGAGATTCCTAGAGAGGCCCCACAGAGGCTTCTCCCTGCCTTTTCTAGTTACAGTTTCAGAGGCTCTGGTTTGTAAGTGAAAAATGGTTCTTGAGAAGAGGCAAAAAAATCCTGAACACCCGGTTCTTATCTAGAAAAGTTTGTAAGTAGAGGCGTTCTTAGGTAGAAGTACCACTGTACTGAGAGACAAATACATTCTTGTATACCACTTCCAGTGAAGTTGTTATTGCTAAAATGTATTATATTTGTTTACCTCACTTCTCTGTATCACTTCTGTATCTTCCATCCTGCTCATTTTCAGCAAAGAGGCTCTAAGGACTTTTGTTTCCTCTGAGCAGCTTTATCATTTCAAACGTGGGCTTTTGGCATTTCCTTCACACTTCTCCCACTGGTTATTTTTGACAATACCATCTACTTTGTAATTTTATTAATCCTACCCTCTTTTTTTTCCTTCTCCCAAGGTGATTACCTGTCTTCACCAGTAGCAGACAAGAGAAAAATGATTCAACAAACCAATAATATCCTAATAAGTTATTTAATTTGTGCATTAATGGTGACATAGATTGGTTATAACACATAACTTTCAATAAAGATGTGAACACTTTATTCAGAGGACTTTTTAATATGCTAAGATGGCATTAAACATGCTGAGCGTTATCTGGCCAAATCTGGAAAGCTATAAAGGGTTAGCCTGTTAATTTTGGATGGAAAGTATAGTAGGGATGCAAGCTAGATGGTGAGGTTAAAACAGATTGGCCACCATAAAAATGTCATAAATTCTCTTCTGCTGCTAGTTAAAAATATTTAGAGAGGCTACCTTTCTTCCTGCCTATGTTCCAGAGAAAAACAATGGAAAATTTGAACATTTGAAATGAACACAATTTGAAGTCAACCAGAAGTCAAGATCAACTTATAAGATACTTCACTATTCTAATGTAGTCCAATGGTTTTCCAACTTCCAAGAGTTGCTGTATAATACATCTTACTGCTTTACAGATAGTCCTCAACTATTTGGACTACACAAAAGTTACTTTGACCCAGTTCTGACGGCTACTCTTATTCCATAGCCATTTGACCACATTTGGACATTTGGCAACTGACTCGCATTTATGGATGTTTGCAGCATCCCATGACCACATGACCACAATTTTTGATTTTTTGATTGAAATAACTTTTATTTCTGGTTTCTGGCAAAAAAACAACCACCCATAGCAAACAATGAAATTTAAACAGGTTGTCCCCTGTACAACTGGTCCCCATGACTTATCACCATGGTTGCCAAGCTCAATTATGGTTGTAAGTCAAGGGGTACTTGTAAATTAGCCTTCATTTTAATATTAATCTGCTCATCATGACATATAAATATCCCTGCTGGTATTCCTATCAGTAGTCTTCCCTGAAGAGAGAAGACAATTAATGTTAGATGTTTGAATAGATGGGAGAGAATGGGAGTTAACATTTACATTTTATTTTCTGAAATCTCTCAGATTTTCTTTTCCTTCTATAACTTGGCAGGTAAAGCATTTATTTAGAAATTTACATCAAAGGCTAAACACTAGTAGTAGAAACTGAACATTTTAGCAGGTTGGTGTGATTTATACAGGTTTTGCCATGCAGCTTAATTAATAAAACACATTAATTTATGTTATATGATGTTTCAAAGCCCTGCACTAAAAACACAAATGTGATAGCTGAGCTAAAACACAAGCGACTTTTTAAACTTAGAAAATTATTTCCAACTCAGTTACCTTTAAAAAACCACAGTGACTGGATGAGTAGGAGATTATTATTCTGACAGGTTTATTTTTATAGTCAGTGTTTAAAAACCATTTTCACTTTCATTGCAGACTAGGTATTTAAAATTTATGGACAAGGCTTGCAACAGGGTATAATTGCTCACTGCCATTCATTTTTCTTTCTTTCATACTGAATATAAATCCCTAGGTCAAACTATCTTCTGGGAGCTGTTTGGAAACTGATTGAGGATATTAAAGGTTTCACTTGGTGTTACTTTTTGTTTCTACCTTAAAATTCTCTCGTTCTTGTTCCACAGACTGATCAAACACAATCCTTTACTACTCCTATGAGAATGACACCTGGGATTTAACACATTTGGATATATTTCACAAAACTGAGTCCATGGATCACCAACCAGTTTATAAAGGGTATGCAGAATGAAAAATAGAGAGAGGATATATGATTAAAACAGGGAGGCACTAAAATCAAGCCATCCTTAAATTATGCAGAAATAAAATTAAAAATGAAATAAACCTCTAATTTATACTTACACTTACAGGTATGGTGATTTGATTCTATCATAAATCATAAACAGGTAGTTCTCAACTTATGACGGTTATTTAATGATCATTTGCAATGGACTATTTATAATGGATTTCAAAGATCTACTTACAACACAGTCTCAAAGTTCTGGTTTGAGTTATGGTTTCTCAAGGTTTAGTAATGAGGTAAGCGCTATAGTCAATGGAAAAAAAAGTCTGCCTATAGGAGGTATAAAGAGTCTGGAAGTATAGCTGACAGAGAGGTGTATAAAATGAGACAGCAGGAGGTGAAATAGATAATATATGCTGCTAAAGCCTCAAAAGAGGAAGAAATTATAAAATCTGTGAAGAAGGGGGATAAAACCTTTTTCAGATATATTAATGATAGCAAGAAGAAAAACTGCAGCATCACAAAGCTTAGTACTGAAGATAATACATACATTGATGGGAATAAGGAGGTCGCTGACCATTTACAAATCTATACAAATCTAATAAATTATTATTATTAATTTATTATCTAATACATAATACTGTAATTATTATTATGTCAGTACAACACAGCAAATGAGATCACTATGCTGGATTTCGTATTTCATCACCAGTCGGGCGCTTCCCAAGCACCTAGGACTGTGTGATGTAGCAGCGAATTATGTTGTTGTTGTTGTTGTTGTTGTTGTTATTATTATTATTATTATTATTATTATTATTATTTCAGTTTTCTACTTCTGTTCAGTTTTCTCAGAAAGCAGCTGACAATATAATTCTATGGGTGGATATAGCATTGCTTCAAGCAGTAGGGATTCAGCTCCAGTGATCTCAGAGGCCAATGTTTTAGAAGAACTTGAATGATTAAAGACAAATAAGGCAATGGGTCCAGATGGCATCCATCCCAGAGTTCTTAAAGAACTCAGATATGAGATTGCTACACCCCTGATTTGTTTAACCAATCTCTTTTAACAGGAGATGTTCCTGATGATTGGAGAATGGCCAGTGTTGTGCCTATCTACAAGAAGGGCAGTAGAGAAGAATTTGGTAACTACAGGTCAGTTAGCTTGACATAAGTTATAGTTAAAATGATGGAGACTCTACTCAAAAAGAGGATAAATCAGCACCTAAAAACTAATAACTTATTGGACCCAAACCACCATGGCTTTACTGAGAGCAAATCATGTCAGACTAATCTCATTGATTTCTTTGACTATGTCACAAAGGTGTTGGATGAAGGTGATGCTGTGGATATTGCCTATCTGGACTTCAGCAAAGCCTTTGATAGATAAAGAGCTGATAGATAAATTAGTGAAGATTGGACTTAATCCCTGGATAGTTCAGTGGATTTGCAGCTGGCTGAAGCATAGATATTAGAGGGTTGTTGTTAATGGCGAGTATTCTGAGCAGAGCGTGGTTACAAACAGTGTGCCACAAGGGTCTATTCTGGTCCTATTCTTTTTAATATCTTTGTGAGTGACATAGGGGAAGGTTTGGTAGGGAAGGTTTGCCTATTTGCCAATGACTCTAAAGTGTGCAATAGGGTTGATATTCCTGGAGGCATCTGTAATATGGCAAATGATTTAGCTTTACTAGATAAGTGGTCAAAGCAATGGAAACTGCAGTTTAATGTTTCCAAATGTAAAATAATGCATTTGGGCAAAAGGAATCCTCAATCTGAGTATTGTATTGGCAGTTCTGTGTTAGCAAAAACTTCAAAAGAGAAGGATTTAGGGGTAGTTATTTCTGACAGTCTCAAAATTTATTTATTTATTTATTTATTTATTACTTAGATTTGTATGCCGCCCCTCTCCGAAGACTCGGGGCGGCTCACAACATGTAGAAACAAATCATAAGCAATCAGACAAATTTAAAATATTTAAATATTTAAAAAACCCCATATGCTAACAGACACACACACAGACATACCATGCATAAATTAAACGTGCCCAGGGGGAGATGTTTCAGTTCCCCCATGCCTGACGGCTGATGGGTGACTAGTGCTGTCAGGTGGTAGGGAAAGCAAGTAGAATACTTGGCTGCATAGCTAGAGGTATAACAAGCAGCAACAGGTAGATTGTGATCCTGATAAATAGAGTGCTGGTGAGACCACATTTGGAATACTGTGTTCAGTTCTGGGGACCTCACCTACAAAAAGATATTGATAAAATTGAACAGGTCCAAAGACAGGCTACAAAAATGGTGGAAGGTCTTAAGCATAAAACTTATCACGGAAGACTTAATGAACTCCATCTGTGTAGACTGGAGGACAGAAGGGAAAGGGGGGGACATGATCAAAACATTTAAATATGTTAAAGGGTTAAATAAGGTTCAGGAGAGAAGTTTTTAATAGGAAAGTGAACACAAGAACAAGGAGGCACAATCTGAGCTTAGTTGGGGAAAAGATTAGAAGTAACGTGAGAAAATATTATTTTAATGAAAGAGTAGTAGATGCTTGGAACAAACCTCCAGCAGACATAGTTGGTAAATCCACAGTAACTGAATTTAAACATGCCTGGGATAAACATATATCCATCCTAAGATAAAATAAAGGAAATAGTATAAGGGCAGACTAGATGGCCATGAGGTCTTTTTCTGCCGTCAGTCTTCTATGTTTCTATGTTATATAACTTCTGTCTCTTCTTACATGATCTCACTTCAGGCTCTTGACAAATGGCTTGCATTTACAGCATTCTTAGGTCATATGGATTTATGACCACAACAATTTAAGATAGAAATCCCATGCTCCATTGTGGTGATTAGTTAAGGACTACCTGTAGCTAAAGCTTAAGCAGCCAGTTTGGTGTAGTGGTAAATATAATACCGGGATAGAATCGTGGTTATGGTGAGTTTTAGTTCCACTTTAGGAATGAAGCCAGCTGGGTGACCTTGTATCAGTCTCTATCTCCCAGTCTTCAGAAGCAAGCAAGGAAAAATCACTTCTGAAATATTTGTCTTTGAAAGAATTGCAGAGACTTTGCCAAGAGTCAAAATGGACTCAAAGTGAGGGGAGTTAAATCTGTAGCACAGTGTTCCCTCGATTTTCGCGGGGGATGCATTCCGAGACCGCCCGTGAAAGTTGAATTTCCGCGAAGTAGAGATGCGGAAGTAAATACACCATTTTTGGCTATGGACAGTATCACAAGCCTTCCTTTAACACTTTAAACCCCTAAATTACCATTTCCCATTCCCTTAACAACCATTTACTCATCATTATTACTGGTACTCACAATCGAATAAGACACTTAGTGATCCTGATACTTATAAACATAATTATTTATTAACAATAATAATTATTTTTTGTTATTTATTTGCAAAAATTATTAGTTTAGCGATGACGTATGATGTCATCGGGCAGGAAAAACCGTGGTATAGAAAAAAACCCGCGAAGTATTTTTTAATTAATATTTTTTGAAAAACCGTGGTATAGGCTATTTGCGAAGTTCGAACCCGCGAAAATCGAGGGAACACTGTATATATAAGATACTTGCAATGTGCATGAATAATTATTTTGCTGTGTTTGGTGAAACATTCAGAATAGTAGACTCAAAAGTAACAGTCCATATTCCACATTTTTTTTTTAAAAAAGAAATGATTGTCATATTATTTAGGCTAGGTTTTCAAAGAGTGCATTTAGTGAACCATTATAATAAAACTCTTCTGCTGTAATTATGCAAACATTCTACTATTCCCATACGATCAATGTAAAAACTGACTATTAAAAAAGCAGCTGTGAGTAAAAAAAATTAACACTCTAATGTAAGCTAAATCACCAATTTAAAGTTATTGACGAGGAAACAGAAGAAAGATTTATAGGGAGTGCATTGGCTAAGTTGACATTTGGCTGAGATAAATGGAGGCGGAATAAAGAAACATATCGATCCATTGTAATCTTAAAATAAACTCACGCCATGGAGCAAGAAGAGGCTAGAAATCAAGTACAAAGCCTTATCTTTTGGGAGATAACTTTGATTTATATGCTGAAGAGGGTTTATTTAGATATCTGTACTTGCTTTTCCATTAATGTCCTACATAGTCCTACTTCTAGAAAGTATAGCAGGAATTGTAATATTTTCTCATATAAATATTTCCTCATATAATATAAATGGATAATAGAAAAAAGTGAGTTTCTTTGTAATCAAAGAATAAAGAATAATATTGTATATATGCTTCTGTTTGCTGCAAAAAAAATTGGAAGCTTCTTTCTTTTTGCACTTTTTTTCTTTCTCATTATTTCCTTTATTCCATCTCAGTATTAATTTTTTTAAAAAAATTAAAACAGCCTTAGCTTTGTGACCAGACTTGGGGACATCATAAAAGTGGGAAGTTTCTTAAATGATTGGCATATTGATGGCACTTTCTCCTATCTTTTGTGACTATAGTTTTAATTGCTTTAACTATTTTAATTATTAAATTAGATAAAATGTTTAGCTTTGGTTTTGTTCTACACCATCCAATCACTTGTGAACCGACAGTTATTTAAATCCATAAATTAAAAAAAGATTACCAAACTCTGATGTGATCTCTGATGTTTTGTTCCTGTGCAAGAGCACACTATATTTAGATCTCTTTACTAAGGAACACTTATTAAAACATCATGATATTATATCCACCTGTTTCTACCATTATGCACTTGTGAGGTTTTTGAGTTCCTCCATGATTTTACTAAATTTCTGGAGTGAAGCAGGAAATTTCTCTGGGTGGTTTTAAGGAGATATCATATTCATAGCACTCCAGCCATAATATTATTTGGAAACAGCTTTAATATCTTTTGTGAAATGAAAGTGTCACAACTAGTCTAAATAATAGTTTACAGTAGCATATAAGGCAATTGAAGTTTTGAACCAAGGTTCTATTATCAGAAGACAGATTCCTTTCTGGCCAAATAGGAAAAAGATGAGCTACCAAACTTTTTCTGTAGATAAGTAGAGAATAGTATTCATCCTAATAGTTCAAAGGATGCCTTAGAATCCTCTCAGCACCAATTCTGGCAGGATAGTTCTACTGCTGCATGATTCCATGACTTTCTTTCTACTTCAAATCTGAGCCATACAGCTATTTTGATTTTTAACTTTTTCTCCTAACAGTTCTTCTGTCTCTTCATTTCTAATTTGTTCCATTGGCATATAAATGGTATAGCTGTAGTAAAGCCTATTTCATTGTATAGGTTAGTTTCGCCATGATCACGACGTCTCTTAAGTTTGGCCCGTAGTTCACGAGAGCGGATGCGTTGAAGAAGAGTTAGATCTGGTCTGGATCTGAGTTTGTTGTATTTGGTGTTATTTCTGGCAATGGAGTTCATGGTCTTGATGAACTGTTGTTTGGCAGTTTTACTTTTACAGACTATTCTGCAAAACCGGGGAGCCATTGATCCATCACTGTACCTCATTGTATTTGTTAAGATTCTGATGCAGTAATTAATACTTGTTTGAAGCAGATTATCAGAAAAGTAGCAGCAGCAATACAATAATTTTATAAGTCAGCAACATCACATAACATTGTAGATGTTGGCCTTCTCTAACTTCTATTAATTCTAAGCAACATACTAAAAGGGCGGGGATAATAATAATAAAAATAATTTAAAAGCTACATATCCTTTCAGCTTTAGAAATTCTGGATCTAGTATATTCCTAAATCTGAACAATTGTTGCTTACAGGCTTAATTCTTGTTCTGTACTCATACATATTCATATATATTTCTCAGATTGACCTCAGTGCTATGAACCTGGTTGTGAATGTTTTATTTTGAGATTTAAAAAAAAGATTACCTGGTCTAGTGTTAGGTTATTCTTTCTCCACGAATTAGCCAGGGCCAAAGAATTAGCTAGCACCTTTTTTATTATAATTTACCAATATTAGCAAATAGATAATTACTAGATTTTTATAAGATCCTCCCTCCCTCCCTCCCTCCTATCAAAATAAGCACTAAATAAAATAACCACAAGCATCAAAGGCATGTTTATGTTCCCAAGCAACTGTATAATGATCTAAACATACCTACTGAATTCAATTTGCCATTTTTCATTTTAAAAAAATTAATCACATTCCATTTTGGTGCATTTGTTTTGTTTTTGTAAATCTATTCATTTCAGTTTACACATTTTGTATATAATTGTGTGTATTGTAACACACTTAACTACAAATGCATGTGCACTACATGTAAGTTTTTTGCTGACAATATAAACAGATTTTTGCACAGTTGTTTAAAGGAAATGTTATTACAATATATTCTATATTTACAATTTATTTTTCATTATAGTTTGAGTATTTATTTATTTATTTATTTATTTATTTAATTATTTATTTATTTATTTATTTATTTATTTGATTGCTTGATTGCTTGATTGCTTGATTTTTTTATGTTGCCCTTCTCCTTGGACTCACAGAGGATTACAAGAATAGCACTTTTTAACAGAGCCAGCATATTGCCCCCACAATCCGGGTCCTCATTTGACCCAACTCGGAAAGATGGAAGGCTGAGTCAACCTTGAGCCGATGATGAGATTTGAACCGCTAACCTGCAGATCTAGCAGTCAGCTTTAGTGGCCTGCAGTACTGCACTCTACCCACTGCGCTACACAAGAATTAATTGAATGTCTCTTTTATCCTAATAATTATCATGGATATCTTAACAGTGCTGAAATTAAAAAATAAACAAAAAAACAGGAGATTTAATATTCATAAATTGAAAACTAGAAAGAAACTTCCCCTCCTCTTCAGAAAAGAGAATTCTAGGCAGTATTAATTACACATTTTTCCCACCAGACAAGCTTGTCTCTATTGTCTCCTCCTTTAAAAAACCAAAGCAGAAGTACTCCACTGCCATAAATATTAATTTCACTCTGGCTATTGCCTCTTTGAATAGTTAACTCGGTACAGCAAGTTAATTTATAACAGTGCTATGCCATATTAAATCTATAAAACATCTGCTTTGATATAATTACCAGGAAAGGAGGGGACAATAGAGGGTAATTAATATCTCAGCTGCATGGGAAATCTAAGTTTCCCAGGTGTCAGCCCTAAAGTTGTTAACAGGAAGAAAGATTCCTTGTTTAATTCAAAAGGATGATTTAAATCACTGTAGCACTAGGAATTTTGCCTTTGAGGCAGCTTCTTGCACTGGAGAAAGATTTTGACAGGACATAATCTTCATACTAGGAATGATTCTGGAAGCACAACCTGCCCTAAGGGCAGCGTGGCTACAGAGAAACTAATGAGATATCTGCCCTGTGGGTAACACATAGCTTTGCTGCTTAAAAAAAAGTATGTTCATGTTTTTGGCTGTGATTATTATATTTTCTTTTTTTTTTAAATGAAGTTTTTATTGTGTTTTTTTCATTTAACATGTTTCTATACTTTATACATAACCCTGCTCAATTATCTATTATTTATATGTCTATTTTTTACACATGCAAGTTTAAAAATGTTTCATACATCATATTTATACCTCTTTTCATTCAAATCCAAATATTCCATATTTTTCAAATGTACATTTTAATTGCTCTTATATTTTACCTCCCCCCTCCTTTTCTATACTCTGTCTATTCGTATCCTTTCTTTCATATTGCATAATATTCTGAATTCATTTGTCCTTTCAGTTCAATTGTTAATTTGTCCATTTCAATACAATCATATTTTTTAAATTATCAAACTTTCCGAGAGTATGTTCTTTTCTCACCAATGTTGTGTAAATGCTATTCTAGGTGCTGTTGAAATATGTAAAATATGTATGCAATAGTTTTATTGTAGTCCCCCTTGGTAATCCCCAATAAAAATAATTCCGGTGTATATTCTACTTGAAGGCCTGTTATTTCCTGGATCTATGTATGAATTTTTGCCCTGTATTTCTTTGCTTCTGTACATGACCACCATACGTGCCCTTGTCTTTGGCCACATTTCCAACAATTTGGTTGTAGGTTTGGATAGATTTTTTGTCAATCTTGCTGGTGCCACGCACCATCTATAAAACATTTTATATTGATACTATGTAGGATATAGTAAACAACATTGTTAGCATTTGTCAAAGACTTTTACTAGTGCTGGTATGAGAATATGCATAGTGTGATGAGAGCAAAATACAGTAAACAGAGGTTTGTGTTTCAAATAGTGGTTTATCTAGGAATATATACATATATTCCTTTTCTATTCTATTCTATATATATAAAAACTGCTTTATATTATTGTAGCAGCTGGTCAGCTCTTAAAGTATTTCCCTGACAGCTGGGATGGAATTGGCACATCCATATTTTTCTTTTTGACCTCCAGTGGCTTTTAACAACATTGACCATAGTATTCTTTTGGAAGAATTGGAGCAATTGGGAGGCATTATGTTGCAGTAATTTGCTTTCTTTCTCTGGTCATCTGTTGAGTTCCAGAGAGCTTGCTACTTTCCTCTCTTTAGCATTCACAAAAATCTTAATTGGTTTATGCATGTAAAACAAACAACAAACACAAACAACACAAAAGGTTCAAGTTGCAATTTTTCTTGAACTCTACTGCAAAAAGTTAGAAATCACTAGGTTTTCTTCTTTTTTGTCTTTACCTTTGCACCCTTCCTTCTAATTTATCTTTCTTGATTTTTGCTTCTATAATTTTATCTTATCATAAACTTAATAAAATTAAAATTGGGAAGGCTATTTGTTAGAGTATATTGTATATTGTTTTTGTCATTGCTGTGAGCCGCCCAGAGTCTACGGAGAGGGGCGGCATACAAATCTAATAAATAATAATAATAATAAATAATAATAATAATAGAGTATTGTTGATATTGAAATATGAACTACGCTTAGAGAGGCCTGCAAAAGCACTTTGAAGCGGTATATAAGTCTAAGTGCTATTGCTATTGCTACATTTCAACTCTAGGCTGTGCAGGTGAAAATGCATTACATGTTTCTTTCCTTAGTAGCATTCGTTCTCCAACCACAGGCAGTAAATCTTACTTATATGTTCTGTTTATTTCACATTCAATCTGACCAAGTATTTCCTGTTCTTCTGCATCAGTGGTTGGAGCATGAACACAATTAGCTGTCATATTAAAGGTTATCTGTGATATGTCATTGATGTAACTTCATTATTGACTACAATACTGTTTTTGCTATATACAGTACCGCCTGACTATGAAAACAACATCATTTCTTCATCATTTTTCATGTTCTGAGCAGTAAACTGTATGATCTATCTGAAAGTGCAATTCCTGCCTGTCTCAATTTCTTGGTTCCCAAGATGTCAATCTGTTGTTGATTCATTTCATTTTTTTTACTGTGTTTAGCTTTCTCACGCTCTTGTTCTTATATCCCTTGTTCCCACTGCAATTTTGTCATTGCAGCTTTCTTTTTTGGAATGGCAGCATCAGTAAATAGACATCCTGAAGTTGTTAATATAGTTGTGCCATAAATATCATTACTATATCATTAGGAAGATCTTCAGGTCTTTAGCAGTAACATGTTGATTGTCATCTGAGCTAAGGGACCAATCATTCAGCATTATATCATTCATCATATTCTATTCATGTGGTTTCTTTGGTAAAATAAAAGAATGATTTATTATTGCATTCTCTCACATGGTTTAATATGATGCCTTTGTAGTTACTACTAAAATGACAACATTTTGTGTCCAGCATCTTTCTTTATTGTGGTTGCCCAATATAAGTATCTGCTTGCTTTAGCTGGAACTTTGGAAGACATACATACCTTTGGTGATCTTTTGGATTTATATAATTTTGGTATATACTTATCCTACTCATCTGCACTTCTATGTCCAAAGATACTTCAGCAGAAGAGTCCTTCCCTCCTCCACTCGAAACAGCTACCCTCTGAGACTACCCTAAGAGACTAGACTTTCAATCCTGTGCCTAGAAAGCCTAGAACTAAGACGCCTTAAACAAGATCTAAGTATTGCCCACAAGATCATGTGCGGCAACGTCCTGCCTGTCGGCAACTACTTCAGCTTCAACCACAACAACACAAGAGCACACAACAGATTTAAACTTAATATTAACTGCTCCAAACTTGACTGTAAAAGATATGACTTCAGTAACCGAGTTGTCGAAGTGTGGAACTCATTACCAGACTCCATAGTGTCATCCCCAAACCCCCAACACTTTACCCTTAGATTATCTATGGTTGACCTATCCAGATTCCTAAGAGGTCAGTAAGGGGTGAGTACAAGTGCACTAGAGTGCCTTCCGTCCTCTGTCCTATTGCTCTCCTATATCTCCTATACCTTTCTTCTATTCCTATATCTCTTCTTCTATTCTTTCATTGATATGTTCTATTACTATATCTTCTTTATTCTTTCTTAGATATATTTTACTATGAGTATCTCCTCTATAACCGTCATCATGTATTTTACAATGTATGTATGTATGTATGTATGTATGTGTGTGTGTGTTCTAAGGGACAGAAACACCAGCCTGAAGATGATGAGTGGGACCTCATCGAAACGTCACCAGAAATTTCCAAATCCTACACGGGAAGAAACATATATATATATATTTGTTTTCGTAGATTTTCACGGGTATATGTATGTAGATTGTTCTGAGTTCGGGTTTTGCCCTGTGTAATATTTTGCATGTCTATGCGACGTTTCGGTGAAATCACATTCACCATCATCAGGCTGAAGTTTCAAGCTTCGTGCTGTTGTAAAATGGAATGTTTGCAACTGTCATTTCTTCTTAGTATATAGTGTGGGGGGTGGAGATTTGGTTTGAATGTAGCAAATAGATTGGGTGATTATGTTTTAGTGATCTGATTGGTTGGTGGAATCATAATTATTAGAAGGATTGACATGGTGATTTTTATGAAGTGTTTTTTTGTTTAAGGCTGGTTTCCAAATCTCTGGTAGGCGGGACGTGTCATCTCTTTTATTTATGCAAAGGGGGCTCCTCTCAATCTCTATGGCTTCCAAAGCAATTCTTCTATATAAATTCTCTGTTTTGTGAAGTAATTTAGTTTTTTCAAAGTCAATTTCGTGCCCTGTTTTTTTAATGTGCTGGACAAGGGAGTTTTTAGCAATTTACAAAATGTTAATGAGTAGGAACTATTCAAAGGCACAGGTATTCCCAGGGCATCTGAAAAGCTGCTGCATATGGATTTACGTTTAGTAGATCAACTGTGCTATTAAGTAAGTGGAAAATAATATCAGCTCTTTGTAGAATAGCTACTCTAGTTTGTAAAAGTAGCCAGAATCCAACACAAAGATCTAAAAGTTGCACAGGAAAATAATTTCATTGATTTTACACACATAAATTAAAGCAGACCTAGATAGATAGTCAAATCTGCAACTCTCATTTATGGGAAGAATAGCATTAATTATGATGAGTATTCTTCATAAACTATTATTTCTATTTCAATGTATACCAACAAAATTAGAGAAAGGTTTATTTCAAAATCTGAACAAAATCACATCTAAATTCATATGACAAAAGCAAGAATTAAATGAAATTATTACAGGATTCAAAGGAGAGGGACGGATTTGGTCTTCCAGACTGAGAAAAATACTATCAGGATGCTATATTAATCTGGAGAAGGGATTGGATTCAATTTAAAAATGAAAGAATACTGAGCTTCAAAAATACAGTATGTCCTGTTCTATTGGCTAATAACATTTGTGATAAATTCATGAGAAAAGAGAATTGATGTCCTGCCAAAAGAAAGAAAGTAAAAGTCAGTTTGGAAGAGAAATAATGAGGGATGAAATAGAAGGATGATTCATAGTAGACTTTTGGTTACTGAAGCTTCATTTATTACCCAAAGGATCCAAGACTAATGAAGTATTCCAAAGGAAGCTGGGTCCTGAAATGAGTGTTGAATAAGTGGGGTGAGATCTGAAACCCACCAAAAAGGGAAATGAAGGCCAAATCTGGTCAGTGCAAAGGATCCTGGAGATGAGATAGCTGAAGATAGAACACATCCTGCCAATTGGGGGTAATTCCAAAAACAAATACAATGAATGTCTTTACAATTATAAGTGTGGAATGCTGTTGACAGAACTAAAAAGGTAATTAACTGGATATACTTCAGTAGATGGAGGAAGCTTTAGTTTGCCAGAAGAAAAGGGGTTAACTTGAAATACTTGGACAGGGATACATAAATCATAGTTTTATTGCCACTTAGGAGGAGGGAGGTGGAAGACAGGTTAGAATTCAACAAACACGGTGGTAAATGTTTTAGGTAAATGCAGTTTGACTTAAAAGAATCAGTATTGCTGAAAGAAGCACTTCTCAACTTGCTTATGATGAAAAAAAAAGACAATAACAATTTTTGGTGTGCTGTGTGTTGAATCATTTTCCCTAAATTCACAGAGCTCACATGAGAAGCACCTTTAGAAGGGTCTGCTAGCATCTGGTAAAGTTATTAATAGTCAGATAGATTCATAACTGAAGAGTTAAATCATGCATCACTGTCTAGTTATTCCTGAAAGTCTCTGGTCCCTTAGAGAAGATTGTCAAAAAGATTGCTTCAAAAAACTGCAACAGGAAATTAGAAGTGGCAAAAATTGGATGTGCCAACAGTGTTGAGTTTAATGACCCCTAAGTTTAACAGTGACTTGCATTCTGATCTCTGGGCCTCAAATTTGCCAGAGGAAATATGCATACCAAAACATTAAAACCAAATTTAAGTCCAAATGAATGGACTTATAAATTTCCAAGTTTTAGATAGGTGACATAAGGAGATCAAGAATTTTCAGATATATAGTATTCAGATATATAGTAACAACAAAGCAGGATTTAAAAAAACTAATTTGCATTTCTTTGTGAAAAATAATGGCTAGAGCAAAATAAATAAATAATTCAATTATGTTAGCTGGAAGATATTTTTAGGAAAGGGTTAATATTGAATTAATCCCTGTGCTCTCATCTCTTTAAGTATTTTTTTTTAAGAAATAGGAAGTAGGGTTTGCTGCCACATCAGCAAGTCTCCAGTAACTAAGACATGATTGATTGAAGCATAGCTTACATATAATTTGACTGTCAATGCAATTTCAGCAGTACAATAACATTATATAGATACATTTTAAATAAATCATATTTTAGGCAGTTGCATTGACCTGTTTGAAAGAAAAGTGTAGATCATTTTACGTATGTCAATCAGAAGGTGGTGAGAAATCAATTTTACATGTGACTGACTTTGAAAAGAACCAGCATTGTGTATAATTTGTAGGAGAATAGAATGTAATAATTTAGCCTGTGATAGGCAGGAAGATGGAAATTGTGCTGAAGCATGTGTGAGCACGCAACAAATGAGAAGTCAGTTTTCAAATATGCCATCCAATGTATATTGTCTTTCATACAAATCATTTAATTCAAACAATTATGGAAATGCAGTACTAGGACTATTTTTGTGTGTTCAACCCTATATGTGGCCAATAATGCATTGTCTCTGCTATTCATACTGAAGACATCACTGAAGACCTGATTTCCAAAGTTCACAATTCAGTTGTTTGTGGTCAGAAACCTTGCTGACCCTAACATTACTTCCACATGAGTTGAAACTTGATAGTGGAGAATTAAAGCTCATGTGGAACCATTCACATGCATGGGAAAACTTTGTATTACAGAAAATCACTCTGCAAATTTGGAAACCTTCTTAATATGAAACATTCATATCATCAAAAAGTAATGAATGTGTGCAACATTCTTTTCCTTCCTTCCTTCCTTCCTTCCTTCCTTCCTTCCTTCCTCCCTACCTACCTCCCTCTCTCCCTCCCTTCCCCTCCTGCAATGTTGATATACAAGGCTAAATCTAAGCTCTACAACCATTACCCTGACATACAACCCCCACATATTTTAGAATCTAAAAGCAAACTCAGAGACAAGTAAATACAATATAACTGAGCTCTTCTCTCTTCCAATATATGGACAGTTTTGACTTATTTATTTATTTTATTTATTGGATTTGTATGCCGCCCCTCTCCGTAGACTCGGGGTGGCTAACAACAATGATAAAAACAGCATGCAACAATCCAATACTAAAACAACTAAAAACCCTTATTATAAAACCAAGCATACACACAAACATACCATGCATAAATTGTAAAGGCCTAGGGGGAAGGAACATCTCAGTTCCTCCATGCCTGACCACAGAGGTGAGTTTTAAGGAGCTTACAAAAGGCGAGGAGGGTGGGGGACAATTCTAATCTCTGGGGGGAGCTGGTTTCAGAGGGTCGGGGCCCCCACAGAGAAGGCTCTTCCCCTGGGTCTCGCCAAATGACATTGTTTAGTTGACGGGACTCGGAGAAGGCCCACTCTGTGGGACCTAACTGGTCGCTGGGATTTGTGTGGCAGAAGGCGGTCTTGGAGATAATCTGGTCCAGTGCCATGAAGGACTTAGCATTCAAAGTGTCCAACTTTCCAGAGTAGATCTAGCAGTATGCAAGGAGGTACTACTGTGTTTTTCCCAAAATAAAACTTATTCTGAAAATAAGCCCTAGCTTGATTTTTTATGAATGCACCCAATATAAGCCCTAATAAGCCCTAGTTAAGACCCCGCCTACTCCAATGGATGTGGTTGCAAGAGATTGAACGGGGCACATGGGTAAAAATCAAGCTAGGATAGGGATGGTGGGGTGGAGCTGCCCCATGTGCCCCTCACTCTATTACCTTAGATCAGTTGCAGTCAGGTCTTTCACATCCTGACACCTGTCTTGCGTTGCCAGTCCACTTCTTCTGTGTCTGCTTGTCACCACTTGTACATGTTGCCCCCGGTCTCTATGTCAGTGTCAGAGGCCTTCAGGAAAGACTTCTGTAGCTAAGAAATGAACTCAGGTTTGATGTGTGCAGCATCCCTGACCTCTGTTTCACCATCAGAGGCCTTTCTGAAGGTATCTGAGAGTGAAATGGAGTCCAGGGGACATCACATATGTCAATCTCGAGCTTGTTTCTCAGGTGAAGAGGCCTTTCTGGAAGTCATATGGACTCCTACTGAGGTGGGGGGGGCTTTCAATGCTGCCACCGCAAGGTAATACAGTGGGACACACCTTTCAAAAATAAGACCTAATTTCTCTTTTAGAGGCAAAAAAAATGAAATAAGACTGAATCTTCTTTTTGGGAAAATATGGTAAGAAACTGTTGTAATAGCAAAAAACATTAAGAACAGAACAGAACACAACACAATAGAATTCTTTATTGGCCAAATGTGATTGGACACACAAAGAATTTGTCTTGATGCATATGCTCTCAGTGTACATAAAAGAAAATATAGATTTGTCAAGAATCATATGGTACAACACAATGATTGTCATAGGGGTCAAGTAAGTAATGAAGAAACAATAAATATTAATAAAAATCTTAGGATACGAGCAACAAGTTATAGTCATACAGTCCTAAGTGGGAGAAAAAGGGTGATAGGAATGATGAGAAAAAACTTACCAGCAAATTGACACCATTGGAGCCATTTAGTAGTTAAATAAATTGTGCTATTGGTAACTATAAGACCAGCACTAGTTGCTTCTTCACGCGGTGCTAGATTCTACGCTGAATATGACCACCTAAACAATTTCTATTAGGCTTATTATTACGATAAGTAAGAAATATTCTATTAGTAACATCATATTTTGAAATTATATTTTGTGCTTATTGTCATTTCTAACAAATTGAAGAGTTTCTCAAATTGAAACATTATTTAAAATAGGTACTTTTGGTTTATGGAAGGTAACATTTTTTTCTGCTAATGTTACAGAATATATTTTTAAGTTCTCAAGGTCAGATAAATTGATTCTTTATGCAGCTGTTACAAAAGCTGGTATAAAAGCTCGGCTAAATTGGAACACAATTAACGTGGTAGATTAATGAAGCACAACTGACTGTGCTTCTGAATGATTCAAGGGCATGATAGATTTATGTGCACTGTTTTCAGAAAACATTAATATTAGTTTTCCAGACTGGGAACAATAATACGTGCATATTTTATTAAAGGTAAGTTTTACATATCACATACAGAAACCCAAAGGGGAAATTTGCACTGAATTTTCTTCTTATTTAATAATAAAAATCTTGGTATATAAAGGCTCCATATTCTCAGCAAATTTGAGATTATGATACTTGAAGAACATCATACAAACTAAATTCCTGAAAATAGTAGTTTTAAAGGTACAAGGTACTCATAAGATGTTTTGACTAGTGATTATACAGTTTATTAACAGTGATGCAGTTTTGTCACCCAATAGATAAAGCCAAAAATGTTAAGTTCAATTTTTTGAATTTTGGCAATACCTAAAATGGACAATGAAAAACATGTTTTTAATCTGAAAGAAATTGAACACCTTTGTTTTCAATGATATTTGATCTGAACATTTTAGGTTGTTTCATTGGATGCAGGAGTACATAACAATACCTCTACCTAAGAACACCTCTACTTACAAACCTTTCTACATAAGAACTGGGTGTTCAAGATTTTTTTGCCTCTTCTCAAGAACCATTTTCCACTTACAAACCCAAGCCACTGAAACTAGCCAGAAAAGGCAGGGAGAAGTCTCTGTGGAGCCTCTTTAGGACTCTCCTGGGAGGAAACAGGGCCGGAAAAGGCAGGGAGAAGCCTCTGTGGGGCCTCTCTAGGAATCTCCTGGGAGGAAACAGGGCCGGAAAAGGCGGGGAGAAGCCTCCATGGGGCCTCTCTAGGAATCTCCTGGGAGGAAATAGGGCCTCCACCCTCCCTGTAGTTTTCCCAATTGCACGCATTATTTGCTTTTACATTGATTCCTATGGGAAAAATTAGATTATCTACTGTTGACCTATCCAGATTCCTAAGAGGTCAGTAAGGGGCGAGTACAAGTGCACTAGAGTGCCTTCTGTCCCCTGTCCTATTGCTCTCCTATATCTTCTATTCCTATATCTCTTCTTCTATTCTTTCATTGATATGTTCTATTACTATATCTTCTTTTCTATTCTTTCAGAGATATATTTTACTATGAGTATCTCCTCTATAACCTTCATCATGTATTTTACTATGTGTGTGTGTGTGTGTGTGTGTATATATATATATATATATATATATATATATATATATATATATATATATATACCCACTAAAACTCTCATTGTGTATTGGACTGACTAACTAACTAACTAACTACCGTATTTTTTGCTCCATAAGACGCAGTTTTTTTCCTCCCAAAGTAGGAAGAAAAATCAGCCCCGTCTTATGGAGCGAAGATGCAGGCAGGGAGGGGGGGAGGCTGCGAACTCGGAAGCGCCATCCCGCCGGCTGGCTGGCTAGCTGCTGCCTGGCCCCCTCCCTCCCGGAGGAGGGTCTCCCTCCGCACCACCAGCGGCGCTCCCCCCCGCCAGCCAGCCAGCCAAGCCCCGCGCCCACCAGAACCGGCTCCTCGCTCTCCCCCCGCCGCCCGCTGCATTTGCAGGAGGTGGGGAGGGTTGGGCGGCCCGCCAAGGCCAGGAGGGACGCCGCTGCCCCCCCTTCCCTCTCTCCGCCCGCCGCTGCGCCTCCTTGACGCCGAGAGGAAATGGCGGCAAAGGTTTTTCTCAGCGGAGGTCTTCAATGTCGGGGGCGCACGGGCGGTTGCGCGCGCTCCCTATCTCCCTGCTAGCCCACTAGGAATATTCAAAATAAGAAAAGCCTTTGCCGGCAAAGGTTTTTCTTATTTTGAATATTCCGAGTGGGCTAGCAGGGAGATAGGGAGCGCGCGCAACCGCCCGAGCGCCCCCGACATTGAATATCACCTTCGCCGGCCCCTCCTCTCCTGCAACCCCCTTGCTGGGAGCCCGGGACGAAAGTGCTCTCGGCAAAGGTGAGGCGGGCAGGGCGGGGCGCGCGTCACCGCTGAGAAGAACGGAGAGAGAACGAGAGTGAGTGAGAGCAACAGACAGCAAGATAGAGAGAAAGTGAGAAAGAGAGAGTGAGAGAAAGGGGGGGGAGAGAAAGAGATAGCAAGAGAGAGAGAACAAGAGAAAGAAAGCGTGAGAAAGAAAAAAAGAGAGAAAGAGTGAGAGAGAGAGAAAGCAAAAGAAACAGAAAGAAAACAAGAGAGAGAAAGTGAGAAGAAGAGAGAGAAAGAGGGGGAGAGAGAGAGAAAGAGAGAGGGGGAGAGAGAGAAAGAGAGGGAGAGGGAGAAAGAGAGAGGGAAAGGGAGGAGAGGGGGGAGAGAAAGAGAGAGGGAGAGGGGGGAGAGATAGCAAGAGAGGGAGAGAAAGAAAGAGAGAGGGAAAGGGGGGAGACAGGGGGGAGAGAAAGAGAGAGGGAGGGAGAGAGAGGAGATAAAGGAAGAGGAGAGAGAGAAAGGAAGAGAAAGAAAGAAAGAGGGATAGAAAGAGAGAGAGAGTGAGAGATGCTCAGTGAGCCTTTCTTTGAAGTTGCCTTTCTTTCTTTCTTTCTTTCTTTCTCTCTTTCTTTCTTTTTCTCTCTTGCTCTCTTGCTCTTTCATTCTTTTTTCTTTCTCTTGCTTTCTTTCTTTCTCTTGCTTTCTCTCCTTCCTTCCCTCCTTCCATTTCTTTCATTCCCCCTCTCTATTTTTATTTCTCTTTCATTTTCTTTCTTTCTCTTTCTTGCTTTCTTTCTTGCTCTTTTTCTTTCTCTCTTTTACCTACCCTTCCTCTATTTCTTCTTTTCTTTCTCCTTCCTACCTTCTTCCCTCCCTCCCTCCCTTCAGTCCTTCCTCTCTTACTCTCCCCTTTCATAAGTTTCCTTGCTTCCTTCCTCTGTTCCTGTCCCTTCCCCCTTTCTTTCTTTCCTTCCTTCCTTCCTTTCCTCCCTCCATTTCTTGCTTTCCTTTTCCTTCCTCCCTTCTTTCCTCCCTCACTCCCTTCTTTCACTCCTTCCTCTCTTCCTCTCCCCTTTTTGGCTCAAAATATTTTTTTTCTATTTTCCTCCTCTAAAATCTAGGTGCGTCTTATCAGCAGGTGCGTCTTATAGAGCGAAAAATACGGTAACTAACTAACTAACTAAATAAATAAATAAATAAATAAATAAATATATATTTTTTTACTTGAGAACCTGGTCACGGAACAAATTAAGTTCATAAGTGGATGTACCACTGTATGTTAAATAAAGTCAGGAGTTCAAATCACTTGCTACAGATACAGTATCTCCCTTTTTAAAAATGACATTTCTAAAGTCTTGTCTTAGGTAATGCTAACAGTGGAAAGATCTTTTTTACAGAACTAGCTTTCAAATGATGAGCTACCAGTGCTTCTCAGATGAGTACTAAGCCAGGAGAACAAAAGGAACTAACGTTAGCAGTTATCCCTTCTAATTCATAGAAGTTACCCTACCCCCCAAGCCCCCCTCCCAAAAAAGTAAACCCCTCAGAAGAGGCATTTGACTAAATGATGGCACATCTCAGATATGCTATCTATAGAAAAGAACAGAATCAGGAAAGAATCAGAACACTATTAGAATCTATTTTAGAACCAGAACATGATATCATCAATAGCATGTTCCTATTTATAAGAAGTTAATACAAGTCTATTGCCCCGGAAGCAGAGTAAAGACGCTGAGACATATTGTGGATTAAATAAGGGTCATTTTATTAAATTAGCATAAATTTAAATAACGTAACTTTAAATACGTAAATTTAAATATTTAAATTCAACATAACTAAGGACCTTCAGAGGCAAAAACTAACGGGGCGGAAATTCCTACCAGAAACTTCCTTGGCAACATTGGGCAAAAGCTCCTTGCTGAACCAGGTGAAGGTAGCCACCTTCACCTGGATCCAAGCCACGCCCCTTCATCGTGTGGGAGGAGTTCACATTCCAATCCCCATGGGAAATTGGATCCGGTGATTCCCATGGACATCCTCTCTCCAATCCCCGAAGTTGTTCCAACCTCTAGTTCCTGGAGAGAGGCGGTCCATCACCCTTTAAAGGATGCCCGAAAGGAGCATGCGCAGTCGCTTCTAATTGCCCATTTCCGCCCCTAACCTGCCACGGAGGGGGGTCAGATCTCAATCTTGGCCCCCCGACCCCCACCCAGCCTCCTAAACTAATTCCTGGAGGCACCACTGCAGGTCCGACAGGAAAATGGCATTCCCCTCACTGAGAGGTGAATGCCGTCGACCCGGTAGAGCCGGGGCATTCCAAATTTAACAGGGGATGTAACCTATATATCCCACCAACTCCTTAACACTTCCCAATGGCTCAGGTGGACTCTCAACCTAGCCTATTACAATTTCAGAAATAACAGCGTTCCCCAGCCAATCTGAGGAGAACCAGACCACACGCCACGTGTGACTGAAAAACAGCAGCGATAGCCCGTAGGTCATCGCAGGCTGGGGGCTCACCGCCCAGCCACAGAAAACACCGAGGTCACGGCCCCCAAGGTGGAAACCAACAACTCGGGGGCTCTCTTGGAACAGAGCCGGCCAGAAAACCAGGGGGGGAGCCCTCCCATCGCAGGGCCTGTGGACCAACCACGACATCCAGACCTCAAGCCCTCAAGATAGCTGCGGTACCGGGAGACTTCGCAGCGGCATTTTCCGGCCCCAAAACGAAACGTGGCCACCGGGCCAAACACCGGGCTGGGAACAGAATGGCTGAAAAAACAATTAACAATTAAAACCCAGCCATTAACAAGGACCCTAATGAGGGGCCTAACATACCCAAGGCTGCGGACCTCCCGTGGCCACGGCCAGATGCGGGGTCCGCTAAAACAGCTGCCATAGCGCAGAGCAGGGCCTACAGGATGGCATGTGCCGAACCAACGATCCGCACCCATCTACTCCCACCCTGGGATGTCCAAGTTCCTAGCCTCATGCGACTACGCGGAAGGCACCTCAAAAGAAAAATTGCCCCGCTTTGACCCTGGCGGTGTCCTACAAACCCCCCAAATGCCCCTGAGGGTAGCGCCGCTCGCTCGGTAGGGCACATCCCCCGCAGGAAGCTGGGTAAGCGGTCAAGCTTGACCAGACTGGGACCCCTCGGTCACGGGAATGGGTTGCTTACTCCCGTCCCTCGTGTCCCTGTTCCCATTGGACTGTGTACAGGTATGTGTGGCGTGGGAACCCCCACATCTGCCACAAATGTGCCGAAATTTGCAGGAGGGGTGTGAACAAGAGCCCTTGGCGCTAAACTCAAAACAAATTTGTGAGGATGGACCCCCCCTGCCCTGCCCCTACACGGGGGGTGGCCGGCTCCTCCTCCTCCATCAAATGACCGCTGTCTGTCTTTTGTCCAGTACTGCTTTCCTGAGCATGAAACCAGAGGTTGGGAACCTCCCGGTCCCAAGGCAAGGTGTTATCAAAGGCCACCCTCATCCTGAACGACTCGTTGTAGCACTGCCAGGCATCCCCTTTAACCTCAAAATGCACCATAGCGATGAGGTCAATGTACTTGAGCAATGCCGTGGCCCTGCCTGGTTCCTTTTGAATAATTATGGTGGCATAAGTTAAGAAAGCATAAAGCCATGACCGGAAGCATCACGGTACCTTAACTTTCTTGGCCCGATCAGTCCGGGCCTCCTCGTTCCTCTCCTTTTTGGGAACCTCCCTATTAAGTAGGGTATACAGACTGATGTATTCCCCTCGCCAGATTTTCACCCTAATGGAGGGGTGCAAATGGTATCCCAAGGGAGTAGATGGGAGACCAAATGGGATTGCCCCCACGGCTGCCGCCATGGGGTCAGTCGAGGTAGCTACACTGGTGCGAGCCATCCCCGCCGCTGTGAAAGTGGCAGCCAGGGGGGCCATCCCCTGCACGGCTAGGGACCCACCCACCATTGCTGGAACAGCCTGGGTCCCCACCCTACCTGCTATGCCTGCAACTGATCCAGCTGGCGCTGAAGATCCGGGCATTAGCTGACGCCACTGGGCGGGGGAACAAATGCCCCCGCTCCCCCCTACCATTGTAACTATGTTCGCCTGTGCCACCCCGGCCGGGGCCAGAGCCGGTTGGATGCTGGTTCCCCAAATTTGTGAGCACACCGCTGGGGAGCTGGACCCACAAGATGGGCCCAGACCGGTTGGTCCTGCCGGGGAGGGGTGTGGCTAACCCCTGTAAACCAGGTGTGGGTGTGTTAGTAATTGACTCACCCCTGCCATCCACTGGGGACCCAAGGGCCACGGCGGTAGAAAAGGAATCCTGTGCTGCTGGGCTGCTCAGGTCCGTAGCCGGAACATGTGGTTCTTTGAGGCCCGGAGATATTCCACGTGCAGCCGAGGGTCCTGATCCATGGCGTGCCCCGAAGGCGGCTTCCCAGCGTGCGTCCATTTGATCTAAACGATCCAACAAAGCAGAAAATGACTGAGCAGATATGCCTAGGTCGGGGCCTACCGCGGCCTGGTTTCCAGGAGGGGCCCGCACCCGAGGGGTAGGGGCTGCCCTACTTGCTACCCCGGCCCACACCGAAGGAGCCCGTGCTTTACCAGGGAGAGAACCCAGGGACCCCTGGGTGGAAGTTCGCCGCTTGGGGGCCATGCTAGACTGGTCCCAAAGGCAGGAAAAAACCTCCAAAAAGTCTTAAAACCTGGCTAATAGGCCTGAAAGCAGGCCCAAGCACCCCAGCCTCCAGGATGGGGGGTCCTGGGGGCCCTAAGAGAGGGAAACTTGATAGGTTCTACTGAGAAACCCCTAACTAACCTGTACCAGAACTGCCAAAAGCAGTTTCCTACTGCCCTCTAACCACTGTACCCCTAAGGCCCTAAACCTCCCAAAAAGAGGGGGGATGGCCTTTGCTGGCTCACCCCCCTGAAAGCCCCCTTCCCAAATGGGAGGAGGGGAGGGCCCAGGAAAAATTGGGGGGTCCCGTGGGGGGGCTTAAGGCTCCCACCCCACACCCAAAAAAAGGGTAATAAGCTGGCTTACTTCCTAAAGTATATATTAAAATAAAATAAATGAATCAGAGGCCCGGGGGCCTCTAATTCAAACAAATTGAAACCTGGCTGGCCCAATAGGCAACCTTGCCACCCCTCTAAAATGCCCCCCTTCCTACAAAGGAGGTATTCAAAACTAAGTCCCCCAGAGTATGTGGGAAAAATTCACCCAAATGAAACTCAATGAATCAGAGGACAGGTGGCCTCTGATTAAAAACGAAACCAAAACCTGGGCGAGGTCTCGATAGGCCTCGCCACGTGGAGTCCACCAAAGTATTAAAATAAACTAAAATTTAAATGAATCAGAGGCCAGGTGGCCCCTGATTCAAACAAATTGAAAATCTGATTTACATATTTAAATATGTTAAAGGGTTAAATAAGGTTCAGGAGGCAAGTGTTTTTAATAGGAAAGTGAACACAAGAACCCAACAAGTTAGTTGGGGGAATGATCAAAGGCAACATGAGAAAATGTTATTTTACTGAAAGAGTAGTAAATCCTTGGAACAAACTTCCAGCAGACGTGGTTGGTAAATCCACAGTAACTGAATTTAAACATGCCTGGGATAAACATATATCCATTGTAAGATAAAATACAGGAAATAGTATAAGGGCAGACTAGATGGACCATGAGGTCTTTTTTCTGCCGTCAGTCTTCTATGTTTCTATGATTGGCCCCAAAGGGCTACCCTGCCACCCCCCCAAAAAGCCCCCTTAAAAAGGGGGGGATAATGGGGGGCTGTAAGGCCCCTCGCCCCGTGATTACCCCCCACCAGCCCCCCAAAGCCCGGGCCCAAAGTTGGGGGGGTTGCGGGGGTGGTCGCGAGAGGGGGTTGCGGGGGGGGGGTTGAAGGCTCCCACCTCACTACAAAGGAGGAATCCAAGTTGATTTCCCCCAAAATATGAGGGAAAAAAACCCACTTCCAAAAAATAAATGAATTAGGGGCCGGGTGGCCTCTGAAGAAAGTGAAAACGAAACCTGGGCGAGACCTCGGTAAGCCCCGCCACGTGGAGTCCGTTTTCGCAGCGAACAGAAACGTCTGTTCACTTCCAGCCCCAACAGCAAGGAGGAGGACCCTGCTTGGGTCGCCCTTAATTAGGGCGATCCAGGACCTCCCCTGCTCCCAAGAGGCAGCGCGCCAGCCTGGCGCGCTGACAAAGCCGACTTCCGGGTTTTCGGAACCCGGAAGTTCGGGGCTCGAAAGAGCCGCGTGCAGCGTCCCCCTTGCTCCAGGGCAATTTCGATCAGCGGTTTAGCCGCCAATCGTGCATTTCTGTTAGAAAACTGATAGCAACTGTATGTTCATGACTACCATAATGGGGAACCTGAGCATGCAAAATAGTCTTCTTAGCTGCTTAGAAACAAATTTTAGGCAATCTGTAGAACAAGAATTTAACCCCAGAACTGATCAGTAAGTAATCCAAGTTTGTCAGACAGAATACATGCTGTTTCTCTTTCAAAGGTTTGAACATTGACTGCTTGCAAAGTGCATTCTCAAACCCCTCCCCTTAAGTACTCTCCGGGAGTGCTAATTATGCACAGCTGTGCTTACTTCTTTTTCCTGATCCTCCTTAACTGTTCCTGTCTGTACCTCATTCTTCTGCCCCCGGACATTCAGGATCAGGTCCCTTATTTCCTCATCCTCAGACCCTGATCCAGCCCCAGTTGGGGGCTCCAAATCCCAAGTTGCAGGCTGCACATCCCCAATTGGGGGATCTATAGCCTCTGTAGGCTTCTTACCCCAAAACTCTCTCTCTTCCTCTGGCTCGCTCTCTGATCCCCCCTCCCTGCAACCAAACAGGCCAGCCGTACCCAGAGCGCCCCGGCTCATCAGGGTCAAAGTCCATGGCCAGAGAGCCTGGCTGTGAGCCAACCACAGCAGGTAGTAAAAGTAATTTGATCAGGAAATTATCCAGTGGCAAATATTTATATAGATATGTTGTTTCTCCATGCAGTGCA